>NC_136262.1:103156210-103278710 GCF_964187855.1 Myxine glutinosa | reverse complement strand
TACTGCCCTTGGATTGATCTCACACCTTCCAACCACCAGGAGTACCTTCGGCTGCGACTTCCCCTCCGCTCCCATCCCTTGTTGGCTTGTGTGTTGTACCATTCTCCCAACAGTGATGACTCCATCAACCTCTTTACCCCTCACTTTCCCTCTATCTTCTCCACCACCTCTCCCCCTCCTCTCTCCACCTCCCGCCCCTCTCCACCTCCACCTCCCGCCCCTCTCTCCACCTCCACCTCCTGCCCCTCTCTTCACCTCCCGGCCCTCTCCACCTCCACCTCCTCTCTCCAGCTTCACCTCCCGCCCCTCTCTCCAGCTCCACCTCCCGCCCCTCTCTCCAGCTCCACCTCCCACCCTCTCTCCAGCTCCACATCCTGCTCTCTCTCCAGCTCCACCTCCCGCCCCTCTCCAGCTCCACCTCCCGCCCCTCTCTCCACCTCCACCTCCTGTCCTCTCTCCACCTCCACCTCCCGCCCCTCTCTCCACCTCCCACCCCTCTCTCCACCTCCCGCCCCTCTCTCCACCTCCACCTCCCACCGCTCTCTCCACCTCCACCTCCCACCGCTCTCTCCACCTCCCGCCCCTCTCTCCACCTCCCGCTCCTCTCTCCACCTCCCACCCCTCGCCCCTCTCTCCACCTCCCGCCCCTCTCTCCACCTCCACCTCCCGCCCCTCTCTCCACCTCCCACCCCTCTCTCCACTTCCCGCCCCTCTCTCCACCTCCCGCCCCTCTCTCCACCTCCACCTCCCGCCCCTCTCTCCGCCTCCACCTCCCGCTCCTCTCTCCACCTCCCGTTCCTCTCTCCACCTCCCGTTCCTCTCTCCACCTCCTGCCCCTCTCTGCACCTCCACCTCCAAATTATGTGCCAGGTTTCATCAAGACTACAAAAAAATTTCCACATGGCTTCAGAATCTCCGGGGTGTTTTTTTGCATACCTCGAACGGGACTCAAGGTGGGCTTTTTTTGAGTAATGGCTTCTTTCTTGCTACCCCACCATACAAGTCTGACTTGTGAAGTGCTTGAGATATTGTTGTCACATGCACACAGTGACCAGTCTTTGCCATAAAGACCAGTAGCTCTTTCAAAGTTGCCATTGGCCTCTTGGTGGCCTCTTTGTTCAGTCTCCTCCTTACTTGGCCATCCAGTTTGGAGGGATGGATCTCGGCAGGATCTTGGTGGTTCCATACTCTTCCACGTCTTTAATGATAGTCTTGACTGCGCTCCAAGGGATTTTCAAGGCCTTTGAAATATATTTATACCTATCCCCTGATCTGTGCCTTTCCACAACTAAAGGTCTTTTCAAAGCTCCTTGGTGCTCATGGTTGAGTCTTTGCTGTGAAATGTACTACCCAGCAGAGGAAACCTGCAGGAACAGCTGATTTTATTCTGAAATGATCAGAATCACTTCAATTTAACACAGGTGGAGGCCAATTAACTTGGTGCGTGATTTTGAAGGTGATTGGTTACACCTGAGCTAATTTACAATTCCTATTATAAGGGGGTGGACAACTTATTGAACCAAGATATTCTTGTTTTGTAATTTTAATTAATTTTCTGAGATTTGTCGAATTTGTTTTTCACTTGGAAGTTGTGGGTTACGATGTGCAAATAAAGGTGGAAAAAGTCTGATTTAATGAAAATTAATTCCAGGCTGTAAGGCAGCAAAAAGTGAAAATTTGAAAGGTGTAGACTTTATATAGGCACTGTATATGCTGAAGACGCCACCCTCTGTCATGTCATCTCTCATCCTTCAGACAAGCAGGAAGCAGACTCTTCACTCGCCACAAAAACCACAAGCTGTTTTAAAAACCTTCAAAAAAAAAAAAAACCTTCAAACCTTCAAAAAAAACCACAAGCTGTTCAAACATTTGGGATACGTCTTTCAACCAACATACAACTCAATATATCTCTCAGAAAGGACCATCTGGCAAACCCTCCCATCTACTTTTTTACAATCCTCTTGAGAAAGTTTAGTCATTAAAACTCCTGGGTCTCTCTATCAGCCATGATCTTTCTTCAACAAGCCACATTTCAAAGTTGGCCTCCAAAGCCATTCGCCGAATGGGCATGCTCCATCGTACAAACTCCTTCCTTGGCACACTGAACTCATATCCACCTACAAAGCCTTCATCTGCAGCTTGGAGTACTACTCTCCTCTCTGGGTTGGCTCCCCTGCCTCACATGTTGCTCAGCTTGATGCCGTGGAAACAAAGGCCTTCAGGATAATTGGAATCTCTCGTGATAAAACTGACTATCACGTCTACATTGCAGACAGGTCTCTCTTCTTCTACCGCATCCTTTCTGGCCTTGCATCCTCTGCTCTTTACGTGCTTTGTCCCCTCAGATTGCTACAGTGCTCACATGGTCCACCATCAACCCCCTTCTGGTAAAACTCCCAAAATCCAGGATCACTGCTCACCTCCACTCAGTTGTTCCTCTTTTTTCCTGCCTGTAGAATCAACTTCCACATCCTCTTCAATCTCATTCAGTTGTTTACTACCATCTCAGATCATCCCCAATCCTAAACCGATCTATTCTGCCCTTGTTAACCCCAATAACATACCTCCTCCTTCCAATTTTGCCGATTTCGTTCCTTGGAGTTTCCTACTGTATTCAATTTGTCTTCCCCATGCATTCTCCACGACCCCTCATCCCTCCCCACACCTATTGTTTGTCCAAGTCTCCTTCTATTTTGTCCTTCAACCCTGCTGTTGTTATTTCCTCTTTCTGCCGTTGCCTCCTAATCTGTTCAGTGTTCGAGCTATTCCACGAGCCCCCTTGAAGCCAGCAAAATGAAGTTCATGAACCTTTAAGCACAACTACTAAAAAGCTCAATATTCTTGTAGCATTCCTCGACGATGCAAAATATTTATAACTACAGCGAAGTCAAATGGCGCGTCATTACAAATTCCCACCAAAAGGAAAGTTGAAAGATGGCAAACAGTTCCATCAGGAATGACCCAACATCAAATTTTGAGTTTACATAAATCTTCTGTTTTGAGCCATGTGAGTCAAGGTCCCCAACCCTTAAGCATCCAATTTATTTGGAGGTCAAAACCCAATTTTTTTTTTTTTTTTTTTTTACATATTTCATGTGTCCCTATGCTTATTGCATATACAAAGACGTTTCATTAAAGTGCTAAAATGTTTTTGTTTAAAATGTGCCTGTAATTCCATTTTTTAGTATGTGACTTTTTGACCCTGCCCCAGGGGTTTCCACCAAGTTTGGTGAATTTCTGCACAACTGTTTAAGAGGAGATAGTGTTGACAGACAGTTGTACGGGCTGGGTGAGTGAAAGTTTGCACAACCGGTGCATGCAACAGCATTTCATCTCCTCGTGTCGTGGTGAATACTTTGACAATCAATCGTCTTCCTTTTGTTTTGCAGCAGCAGTAGTAGTAGCATTGATAGGTTAGGCAACCACTTAAGTGCAAGTCATTTGCATATGTGATCTTTTATTATGTTACATAATTTACATTTTTAGTTGGCATGTATATTGATGTTCAAAAAAAAAAATTATGAATGAAAAAAAAAAAGTCACCTTCTGGTTCTGGAGGCAAGATTGTTTCTTGAAAAACTTCACAAATGCTTCTTTATGTTTCTCATCTTTTTGTTTCTGCAAAAAAACACGTTATAGATAACTTGCATTGTGTCTCACCATCTATCTATAATTCCAGTAATCTCTGTGTGTGTGTCTGTGTGTGTGTCTGTGTGTATGCGACCGCTGTTTCTCGACAACTACCGGTCCGATATACTTGAAACTTGCCAGGTATATTGCTGGGGACCCGAGGATGTGCCTTTTCAAGGTTTTAAATTAATCGGACAAGTAGTTACCGAGCTATGGCGATTTCTTTACCAAACTCCGCAAGCCGTTCGCTTTGGACCAAACCATTTCATGTAAATAGAGGGGGGGGATTGTCACCGTACTCGCAAGCCGTTCGATTTGGACCAAACCATTTCATGTAAATAGAGGGGGGGGATATAATTTTAGATATATATATAGTACGGGCATGCCCTAGTATACTTAAACTTAAAAACTCCAGCTTGCATACAATTAACATTTTCTTTATTTATTCGATGGACCATAGTCTTTATTTACAGAGCATTGGTGCGGCCGAAGCAGTTTCTTGGCAAGTTTTTTGCCATTGCCTTTTTGTGACATTGTGACACCCCAGTCATTGGCCGAATCCAATTTTGGTATCCACAAAGCTGAAAAAAATTGATGGTTAAAATTTTAAAAAGACCATGACTTGACTTCACCAACTTCAGATACAACCTCCACATGAGTGCAGTTTCACTTCCCACAGCAGCACTAATACAACTGGTTTTGGAACCATGTGTTCAGGAATTCATACAGGTACTAATTTTTAACAACAGATACTAAAAGTTCTGTATCGTTCACTGAAATAGAGTTGTCTTCATAAAAGTATAATCAAAACACAAATAACCTGAACCGAAACACAGACCAATAATTAATCCAATAAAATAAATTTCCACCTGCCTGACAAGCACTTTCATTACAAAACGTGGATTCGAGTTTGTTTGCATTTCACATGGAATCGAGTTTTTAATCTGAATTTTACACCCATTACCAGTGTGCAAAACCCTCCTTCAACAGATTCCTGCTATAACATTCAATTGGCCTAGCATCTTAGCCTGTTCATCTTCTGTAATTTCAGTGGGATTTCCACAAAAAGTTATGATCCGTAAAAGTAGGCAGGTCCACATAAACCACATGGTGTCTTAAACCAAATGAAATAAGGTCTTTGTTCGTATGCAGCACAAGGCTGCATGGGATAGCATCATTGGCTGAGGGTGTGGCTGTGCTGCTGATGCAAAACTCTCTGCTGGTCAGGGCAGGAATTTGGCCAGGGTGCCGATAACTGGCCTACTTTTCGTAAAGGACATCGTATGATCTTTAACGTCCACTACCCAATGCTGGCAGACAGGATGCCCAGTTTAACATCGATGCGAGGGCTGGCACACATATTGAGGAATCACCCTGCTTGTGAAACATAAGGATGACAGTTTATAGCTGGGTCAGGATTCCCAACCAGGTGAGCCAGCTTCGAGGTGACCTTCAGGCCATCTTGTCAGCTGACCTTCATACCTTCAGACCATCCTCTAAGCCCAAATGAAATAAGATGAAAGAAATAAACAACCAGGATTCGTTTACACACTGTTCCTCAAATCCCCCTTCCTCAATGTATGCATGAAGTAAGCGACAGCCCAAACCTTCATTTCTCAAGTGCACAAATTCATATAAAGATGACCTTCTATTGTATTGCCATGGTATTCTGATGGTGATTGTTAAAAAGGTTTACCTTTTCGATTTCCACCTTATTCTTTTCCTCTTCCTTCTTGCGCTTTTCCTCATTCTTTGCTCTGGAAGGAGTTGCACTTACAGTTCATGAAAATGTAAACATTAGCCAATCCTGCCTCTCAAAACACAACCTGTGCATCTTTCCACTTCAGCAACAAAGTTGATCAATCCGCAATTCTGACGTCATCCAACTTCCCCATAAGGGATTACTTTGCTATCTGCCCAGGTAAAATATGAACCAACCAAATATTATAAAATAAATCTTGCTAAAAACAAATACGTACACAAGTAAATAGATTCTTTGCCATTATGGAGATGGCTCCATAGTGGTCATTTTTGCTCTACAGCTGTCAATTGTGGGTCATGCTAGAATTCCCCCTTTGTAAAAAGCCACACAACAGAAAGCATTCCAAAAAAATCCTAAATTTAATAACAGAAGAAAAACTGGAACGGCACTCAGTAGAGAGCTTACCTCCGTCTGATTGGCCATATCACTCAATGGTGGATTCTGATATCACTCAATGATTTCTCACTTAAATAATTCTCATATACAACATGCATTTTAAGGCCATTTTCCCTGCTAGAGCGGGGGTTAGCCTTGTGGTCCCCATGACAATCTTCTCCATTTTGCCCTATTTTCTGCATCTCTCCTTGTTAACCCCCTTGCCTGCATTTCTTCTTCCACCATCTTTAGCCAAGTCTTTCTCGGTCTTCCCCGTCCTCTACTTCCTTCTACATTAATTTCCATCACTCTTCTCAACCAGTCACTTTCATCCTTCCTCAACACATGACCAAACCATCTGAACCTGTTCCTCTTCACAGCATCAATCACAGGCAATATTCCCATCATCTTTCGCAATTCATCATTTGTCTTCCTCTCTCTCTCAACGATACTCCGCACATCCATCGAACCATTCGCATTTCCACCCTTTCCAGCCTTCGTTGCTGCTCTACGTTCATTACCCATGTCTCGCTCCCATAAATCATAACACTTCTCACACATGCAGCATACACCTTTCCCTTCAGCTTCAGCTTCAGCTTCAGCGACACTCTCCTCCTCATCAGCACGCCACTCAGTTCCCGAAACTTCTTCCATGCACATCTCACTCGAGCAACCGTTGCCGAGTCTGATCCACCTTCTCCATTCAGCATGTCTCCGAGGTAGCAAAATGTTTTCACACCTTCCAGCTTCACGCCGTCTCCAAGATCCAACTCAACATTTCCTCCATCTGCAGCTCCCTCTGTGCACACCTTACATTTGAATGTAGCTGCCACACTGGTAAATGACCCTCTCAGACCACTACATTTTTGATGAACCCACTCAGCGCACATTGTACATTGAATGGAGTTCACTCCAACACCCTTCGTGCACACAGCACATGGCCACTTCCCAGTTCTTTCCACCTCACCACATGCTTTACCACTTGCCATCACCTTCGTCTTTCCGATATTCACCTTCAGACCTTTTGTCTCCATACATTCCTTCCACTTGTTCATCTTTTCCTTCAGTCCATCCATACTTTCCGCAATCAACACCAGATCATCTGCATACAACAACTCCCACGGTAAACCCTCCTTTACGTTCTGAGCCAGCACCTCCATCACAGCTACAAATAGTAGTGGACTTAGTACCGACCCCTGATGCACTCCCACCTTCACCTCAAACTCACCACTGTTTCCATCCTTTGTTCTTACAGCTGTGCGCGCTCTTTTGTACATTGCCATCACTACTCTGATCAACCATTCCTCCACTCCTAACCTCCTCAATGACCATGTCAATACTTTGTGTGGAACCCTATCAAATGCTTTCTCCAGATCAACAAACCCAAAAAACAACCTCTTCCTCCCCTCCATGCACCCCTCCTGCAACTGCCTCACAACGAAAAGCGCATCTGTCGTTCCTCTACCTGGCATAAATCCAAACTGCATTTCGTCGATCTTCACCCTCTTCCCCATCCTCCTCTCCAACACCCCCTCCAATACCCTCACTCCAACAACCTTATCGCTCGGTACGAGCCACACTCCAGAGGGTCACCCCTCCCCCCCGTATAAAGGGACGAGGGTACTCAGTTCTCAGTCCACTGGAATGCAGCCTTCTTTCACCACCAGATTACAGATCTCTGTCATTCTCATCACACCCCAACCTCCTGCCGCCTTCAACATATCTCCCACAACTCCCGTCGGCCCTCCCGCTTTTCTACTCTTCATTGCTTTTATCGCTTCCTCAACTTCCCTCCCAGCCATCGTCTCTGCCGGTCCCAAAACTGGGCCACTCTCCATGTTGCCATCCCATTCACCCTCTGCATTCAACAGCATTTCCACACATCTTTTCCATCCTCCTTTAATTCCATCTGGGTCGACAACGATCTGTCCCACTTCATCCTTCAAGCAACTCACCCCCATCACATCACACCTCTCTTTCGCTATGTGCTTTGCAATCCTGAATACTGCTTTCTGACCCTCTTCCGAATCCAAGCGTTCTCCAAACATTTTCCTACATGCCTCCCGCACCTTTGCTACCTCTCTCTCCGCAGCCTTCCCGGCTGCCCTATAACTTTCATGCTCCGCTGCCTCCGCTCCCGCACCCTTCGCCCTCTGCCACTCCCTGAACCTCCCCTCCCCTCGTCAATCCTCTTTCCAACTTCATCATCCCACCACCATGTTTCCAAGTGCCTCGGCGGTCCCCCTGTCCATCCACACACCCCACCAACGGCTCCCAACAGACTAGCCCTCATTGACATCCAACCACCCTCAAGCTCAACCACATCATCCTCCACCCCACTCAGCCTCTCTTTGAATGCCTCCCTTACTGTCACCTTTCAACCTCCACACCCTCACTCTTGGTTGGTACTTCACCCGCCGAGCTCTCCTCGCACCCCCCACCCTTACGTCGCAGACAACCAAGTGGCGCTGTGAAACAGCCTCCTCCCCCGGGATCACCTTTGTGTCCCGGAGGTGCCCCCTATCTCGCCCACGCACCATCAGGCAGTCAACGGTTGTCGTCGACCCACCTGACGTGCATTTAACAAGCTTATTATCCTCTTTCTGGAACCGAGTACCACAAATCTCATATCTCATATCTGAATCCATATTCAGATATTCACCAAAATCGAATCCAATCGTCCTTGTCAGACACCCAACCGGTCCACCAAGTTTCGTCCAAATCCGTCCACAACTTTTTGAGATATCCTGCTATATATCGTTTTTGGCCCAACCTCCATATAGTGAAGAATCACTTTAAAATTCTAGTCGCCAAATCCGGATCTTCACCAAAATCTAATCATTTCGTCCTTGTCACATACGCTCTGCCAAATCATACATCATATAAATAAATATAAAATCATATATAAATCATATATCTCTGCCAAATTCGTCCGAATCCGTCCACTCCTTTTTGAGATATCCTGCACACAAACAAACAGACATACAGACAGGCTTGAAAGCATAACCGTTGTCCATCGCAGATGGCAGAGGTAAATCCAATCTCAAAAGACTGCACTGGGTTACTCGATTTCTGGAAAGCAAACAAAGCTATGCCAGCCCAGCGACTCACTCAAGTGCTTCCTGCCGTTCCTTCTTGCGTTCTTCTTTATGCTTGAGCTTCTCAGTACGTTCCTGCTCGTCTCGCTCCTTGCGTTCCTCTTTCTGCTTGAGCTTCTCGGCACGTTCCCGCTCTTCTTGCTCCTTGCGTTCCCGCTGCTCCTCGTCACGACGCCGCCGCTCCACCTCTCGTTGCTCCTTCTTCAGTTTCTTTTCCTCAGCAAGGCTTTGCCTCCTTGCTTCCAGAGCATGCTCCTTCATGCAATCACGTAATAGATTAATAGTACAACTGAGCCCCATACTGAAGTACAACAAATTGCTTTTATTGGATTCCGTTGAAATAACTTAGCAAGCAAAAATTATACGTACAAAATGTTTTCAACAAAATTTCAAAATGTTTTCAACTTGACTGATCTCTCCATACAGGTTGCTTCTGACAAACCAGATGTGTTCTGCTTAATAGAAACTTTCCTCCTTCACGATGTCTCTGATTCGTTAGTATCTCTCCCTGGTTACTCCCTCCTCCGTTATGATAGACCTGAGCCTCGTCCTGGAGGTGGGGTTGCTATCTTTATCAAAAACTCTCTTCCTCACTCGCCCTGCACTGCCCTCTCTCCACCGCACCCTCAGGAATACCTCTGGCTACGGCTTCCCCTTCGCTCCCACCTTTTGTTCATATGTGTGTTGTACCGTCCACCAAACAGTGATGACTCCATCTACATCTTGCTGTCTGATAATATGGACCAACTTCTATCTACTCATCCCAACTCTCTCTTCCTCATATGTGGTGATTTCAATTGTCACCATGCCAGTTGGCTGGGTGTGGGTTCATCTCTCACCAGCCATGGCTCCTCAGCAAAGGACTTCTGCGACTCACTGGGACTGACACAATCTGTCAATTTCCCGACCCGGATCTCAGTCAACGGAGCATCTTCTCTTCTGGATTTGGTTATGACTAACTTCCCTGAAAATGTCTGCTGCTCTTCTTCTGCTCCAATCGGCTCATCTGATCATGTGCTTATTAAAGTGGACATCTCTCTGACCATTCTCAGAGAGCCTCCTCAGCGTCGACGAGTCTGGCATTTCACTCAGGCCAACTGGCACGGTCTTCAAGCAGCCATCAATCATCTGGACTGGTCTCCCATCTCGATCGCCTCTGATATCAACTCATCTGGGAATTCTTCCAAAGTAAATTGCTCTCTCTCATGCACAGTTTTATCCCATCTCGTCTTCAGTTGTCATACCCTTCATCCCGTCCATGGTACACGGAATCTTGTGGTGAGGTTGTTTCCCAAAAACAACTTGCCTTCGTCTCCTGGAAAGCAAATCCAACGGAAGGAAATCTCATTTCCTTTCACAAAGCCCGAAACAAGTGTGTGTTCACCCTCAGGAGAGCCAGGAAACAATATCTCTCCGTTCTCAAGACCGAACTCTCTTATCTGTCTCCCTCTTCCAAATCCTGGTGGCGTCTGGTCAAATCGGTTTCTGGTGTTTGTTCCCCCTCCATCCCCTCCCTTACCTCAAACGGCTACACAGCTGACTCCGCACGTGAAAAAGCTGAATGCCTCAACTCGGTGTTTGCCTCTAAATCTTGTGTCCCAAACCCATCCCTCTCTGTACCCATCGTACCCAGTCATACCCAGCTGCTCCTGGACTCTGTGTCCTTTCCTCCTGACAAGGTGGAAAAGTTTCTGTCAACCCTCGACTCTGATTCTGCAACTGGACCTGATGGCATCAGACCACGGGTCCTACAATCCTGTTCTTCCGCTCTTTCACTCCCTCTCTCTGTTCTCTTCACCCTCTCTTTTGCTCAAGGTCATCTGCCATCTGCTTGGAAATCAGCCAACATCACCGCTTTACACAAAAAGGTGCAAAAACAGATCCTTGCAACTACAGACCAATCAGCCTTCTCCCAATTATCAGCAAAGTCATGGAATCCATCATTGCTTCGGATATCAAATCCTTCCTCTTCTCCAATGGCTTGATCTCTGATCATCAATTTGGTTTCAGACCAGGTCACTCTCCTCTGGACATGCTGCTTCTGCTGTCTCAACAATGGATGGAGGTCCTCAATGCCAAACAGGAAATTAGAGCTGTCTCCCTTGACATATCATGTGCCTTCGATACGGTCTGGCACCCCACTCTGATCACCAAACTCTCCTCCTTTGGTATCCATGGAAATCTCCACGCATGGTTGGCGGACTTCCTCTCTCGTCGCAGTCAACGTGTGGCCCTGAATGGGTTTCTCTCATCTCCTCTTCCTGTTCAGGCTGGAGTTCCCCAAGGCAGTGTTCTGGGCGCTGTGCTTTTTCTGGTCTGATCTCTCTGACTCTCTTGAAAATCCTCTCAAACTCTTTGCTGATGACTACTCTATGCCGCTCCATTCCTCATCCCTCAGATCGGCAGTCTGCAGCCTCCTCACTCTCTGCAGACCTGGACAAAATCACAGACTGGGCAAAAAAGTGGAACATGTCTTTCAATCCTGACAAATCTCACACTCTTACGATGTCTCTCCGAAAAGGCCGACTGGACAACCCTCCCATCCACTTTCTGAATAATCCTCTCCAAGAAGTTCTGTCACTCAAGCTTTTGGGTCTCACTATCTGCCATGATCTTTCCTGGGAAAACCACATTTCCAAGCTGGCCTCCAAAGCCAGTCGCCGACTGGGCATCCTCCGTCGTGCGAAGTCCTTCCTTGGCACACCTGAGCTCCTCACCACATACAAGGCTTTCATCCGCAGCTCAATGGAGTACTGCTCTCCCCTCTGGGCTGGTGCTCCTGCCTCACACCGAGCTCGTCTTCACGCTGTTGAAACCAAAGCGTTCAGAATCATTGGAATCTCCCGCGATGAAGCTATCTCCGAGGGCCTTTCACTTACTCACCGCAGGCAAGTTGGTGGTCTTTCCGTCTTCTACCGACTCCTCTCCGGCCTTGCTCCCCCAGCTCTCTCTGGGCTCTGTCCCCCAAGTATTCCTACAGGTCACACAAGATCTGCCTGCAACCCTCTTATGATTAAACTGCCAAAATCAAGACTCTCTGGTCACCTTCACTCCTTCATTCCTCTTTTCTCCCGCCTCTGGAACAAACTCCCTCACTCTCTTCAATCCCACTCCTCCCTCCAGGTCTTTAAAACAGCTGTTCACCACCATTTCTTATCCTCCCCCATCCAAAACCTTGATCTTTTCTACCCCCGCTAATTTCACCCCAAATCCACTTTTTTGAAATACCAACTTCTTTCCTGGAAGTCCTTGGTGTCCTGTGTTTTATACTTCTCCCACCCCACTCCCCCTTCCCACGCCTCCTCCCCCCAAGTCCTCTCCCTCCCACACATCTCCCGATGTCCCTGCTCTCAAATGTTGTGTTTGTGTGCTTCCCCTTCTCTCCCCATCTTGTCTTCCGCTCCCTCTTTTTTATATTTTGTTTGTCTGTTTGATTTATTTGCCTCGATTCTGTATACAAAAAACAAACAAAAAAACAAAAAAACAAACAAAAAAAAAAACACGGCAGACTGCCCTAATCACACCATTCCACATAATTTGTGTCGTGCAAATGAAGTCAAAACTCGAATTGCAGTCATTCGCAAGTGAATACAAATGTCTCCCCTAATAAATAACAGAGTGCAATGTCTGTGCTTTAACAGGCATAAATTCTCATTCTCATGTGACAGATTTTGACCAATAATCCACATTTGAAAAATAAGAATAAAAATTATATGTACACATATATATATATATACATATATCTTCACAGCCAATTCTAATATTTTCAAATATATTTCTAGATCTCTTTCTCTACTCTGCCGTTCATTCATTCATTCCCTTGCTGTTTATTTTTGTATACAGCACGTATCACACACCTCTTTCGTACCAGCAAGGCAGCTACAGGTAAAGCAAGCATGGTTTTAGGTTGTATTTGTAGACTAGATCAGAACATGAACAATGCTAAATACAGTGCGCCAGTGCTGCAGAAGCAGTTTCTATAGTATGGCTTGAGTTACAATCTGGGAAGGGTCGCCACTCCAACGCAGCAAGTCCAGGCAGGAATTTGGAATTTGGCCACGCTGCCAGTAATAGCTCGCCAAATCTTTGCAAAGGACACCCTGGGATCTTTAATGGCCACCAAATAATGCCTGTAATTTGCAGTGCATGATATTGTCCGAAATAAATTGAATAATTATCGTTAATTTAAACAAACTACAGCAAACACAACTTCGCGGGATGTCCCACCATTCACATTGTAAACGAAGCTTCGCAGGATGTCCCACCATTCACATTGTAAACGCAGCTTCATGGGATGTCCCACCATTCACACTGTAAACATAGTTTTGTGGAATGTCCCACCATTCACACTGTAAACACAGCTTCAGGGGATGTCCCACCATTCACACTGTAAACATAGTTTTGTGGGATGTCCCACCATTCACACTGTAAACACAGCTTCACGGGATGTCCCACCATTCACACAGCTTCACGGGAAGACCCACCATTCACACTGTAAACACAGCTTCACGGGATGTCCCACCATTCACACTGTAAACATAGTTTTGTGGGATGTCCCACCATTCACACTGTAAACAAGCTTCACGGGATGTCCCACCATTCACACTGTAAACACAGCTTCAGGGGATGTCCCACCATTCACACTGTAAACATAGTTTTGTGGGATGTCCCACCAGCTACACAACATGTCACGACAATACGCAAAAATAAAATAAAACGCAAAAATAAGCATCATATCTCTTTTGTAGAGTATCAAGTGATAGACTAGCGTCAAGGTGGTCTTATCATTTGGGTTCCCTTTTCAGGACTTGATCGACCAAACACCCTTTTTCTCATATTTTTTCAGAAAATATTTGTGTTGTGAAAGGATAAAATAAAACTCAATAACTTTGGCAACGATAAGCAGGAAAATACATCCAATGAAAAGCAGTGCACACAATTCTCATTAAAAAAGCAGAACAAGGCCACTCTGGTAATCACGATCCACAACACTTACCCTTTCCTCTCGCTTTCTTTGTTTTTCCTCGAATTTCTTCTGAGCACTTGCTGAGAGCTACAAATAGAAATAAACGTTATTACCTAAAGTTTTCACAAAGACATCCGATGAACAAAAATAAGCATATCAAAAGTGCACACGTTTACACAAATTAGTGTTACAAGTGTAACTTCACCCAGAGTAGCAACTGGTTTGTGCTCAAAGCTAAAAGTAAATATAAGCAAAAGCAAAAATTTTTGGAAAATAAAAAAAACGTTTATAATAATTTGCAAACAAAACAAAAGGCCTATTTTTAAGTGTCATTTGGGTATCAACAGTGTATTTACAACACTTGAAGAAATTTATTTAATCTATGTAAACAAAAAGGTGGTGTTTGTCCGTTTGTCTGTCATGCCTACCCTCTCACCGCTTCGTGCATAATCACAAAACTTAATTGGCATAATTAACACTATACCTGGTGTTGGCCTAATGGTTAGGGCGGTGGGCTTGGGATTGTAAGGTCCTGAGTTTGAATCCCGTTCAGCTGTTGAATTAATACCAGGTGGGGTTGACTCAGCCTGTCATCCTTCCGAGGTCGGTGAAACACTGCCTTAGAATTGTGATTACGAGTCAAAATTTACTCACAAAGCCTTCTTTTATTCTGTTCTGTGCAGTCGGAAGTACACTTATCTCGAGGCGTTTTATATGCTGTATGGCGTCACGTCATTCTGTTGAACAGAGCTTCTGGAGCCATTCTGTCATGGGATTATTGTTATCTCCCTTTATTCCCTTCATAATGGTATTGTTGTTCTTTGGCCATCATTTCCGAACAAGTCATATTACATCCACATGACCTGTCCTTGACAGGTGTTCCAACCAGTTCAAAATAAAAACTCGATGAGAGATATTACAAGTATTAGCTTTACAGGATTGCTCATTTTCAATGGTATGCTTAATATATAAAACCAATACCCCTGGCGCTCACCAGGAAGAATAAACAGTATACTGCACTGACTAAAGGTATTTGAAACGAATTTCAATGGTTGCTAGAAGGCAGGACAGCATGCAGAATCATACTAACATAATCATAAGACTTTAAACAAACAAAACAAACCCCTCAACCCCCCCCCCCCTCCCCCAGACACTCCTTATTAAGGCCCCATTTTTTTTAATGTCATGTACAAACTTTGGCACATCATGGGTGTTGAAGGTTGTGGGCAAGTTTCATTGAAATTGTGTGTGTAGTTTCTGAGAAGAAAGCAAATACCTATTTTTGGGGGGAGGGGGAGCAACCCCCCCATAGACCACCTTGGGGGGCTTTAGGGGTGGGGAGGTCAAACCTGGACCCACCATGACCCCCCATAGACTCCGATTTTTATATATTTTTAAATACAACAACAACAACATGCATTTTAAGGCCATTTTCCCTACAAGAGCGGGGGTTAGCCTTGCGGTCCCCATGACAATCGTCTCCATTTTGCCCTATTTTCTGCATCTCTCCTTGTTAACCCCCTTGACCACATTTCTTTTTAATGCTGTGCACAAACTTGAGTTGCAACATACCAAATGTAATTTGTGCCAAGTTTGGTCACAATCCCATCAGCGGTTTCGAAGAAGTTGCAAATGTTTACGGACTGACAACGAGCCATCGGATAAGCTCCCCAAGACTATGTTCCAGGTGAGCCAACTAGCTGGAAGCCCATGTTAAAAATACCACAACAGAAAAATAAAAATAAAAGGAAGCATTTTATTCTTTAGCTGGTAGAAAGGGCTAAATTGAAGCAGTATTATAATTTTCCTGTAGGTTTGGATTAATTTGAAGCAATTTTTGTCGAACATAATTTTTCTCTCCAAGGAGTATTTCCATGTTTCAGTGTGGGACAGACAGACAGACAAACAGATGGCATTAACCTTTTACATGTACACTGGTGGGGCACCCGTGGGAAACCCACAGGCATAGATGTGTGTGACATTTGGACATCTTGAGTTAGATGCTGCATGTAGATTTTTACAAAATGGTTACTGGTAACTTGTAAGATCCAGAAATGATGTAATCTACACGATATATTGACTTCACATATGTGAATACATGTCCATGCACATGGGAAGTATAGTTTTTAATTCCACCTCGCACTATACATAGAGCAACTTAAAAACATAGGGGCAATACCCCTGGCGCTCACCTGGCAGAATAAACAGTATACTGCACTGACTAAAGGTATTTTAAACCGATTTCAATGATTGCTGGAAGACAGGGCAGCATGTAGAATCATACCAACATAATCATAAGACTTTACACAAACAAAAAATACCTATTTTGGTGGGCAACCCCCCACCCTCTCCCAACACCATATACCTCCTCAGAACCCAATTTTTCGAATGCCTTGAACAAACATTGATACATCACGGGTGATTAAGGTTGTGGGCAAGTTTTTGATCGAAATTGTGTGTGTAGGTTCTGAGAAAAAAGCAAATACATATTTTGGGGGGTCAAACCTGGACCCACTTTGACCCCCTGTAGACCCTCTCAAACTTGATTTTCCTAGTGCCATGAACAATCATCGGTACATCATGGGTGATGAAGGTTGTGGTAAAGTTTTAGAGAAATCATCTAAATAGTGAGTGTAATTTTATAGAAAAAACCAAATTCCTATTTTTTGGGGGGGTGGGGGGGGGGGGTCAAACCTGTCATAGGCCCTTAGGCCCCGATTGTTTTAATGCCGTGAACAAACTTTAGTCGCAACACAACAAATATAATTTGTGACAAATTTGGTCAAAATCCCATCAGCCGTTTGAGAAGTTTCAAGTGTTTACGGACGGGTGGACTGACGACGCGCCATCGCATAAGCTCCCCTGAACTTTGTTCCAGGTGAGCTAATAAAATAATATAAAAAGCACCAAATTATTTTTACGGCGTAGACCATCGGGTAGAGCCATCTAGAACAGTGTTTGTCCGTCCATCCGTATGTATGCATGTGTGTCTGTCTGCTCAAACGTATACCAATCAGAGCTGAGAATCTGGTCACATGGCAGGGTGATGTGGTTACGGCTGATGTCATTATGGCGGTGCGGCCGCTGACTCTCCACGCACCGCCATTTTGATTTATATGCCGTTCATGCCGAACATATCGTCGAACCTGTCATATATCACAATCGCCATGCTCTACCTTGACGTTTTTCATTCAGTGTGAAACACAAACAAACCGATTGTTATAATGACCTTGAAATATCGAAAGCATCGGCACTACGTCTCTTCCATCAATAAGGTATGTGTAGGCCTTAGGTGTTATGACTCACCTTCCGCTTCGGACAAATTAAGCCCAAGTTTCTTAATACTGTAGTATCGTTTCAGTAGTATAGTTTTCGTAATAATATTATAGTAAATATAACCATAACATTTTAATCCCAATGTCGTGAATGGAAAGTTGATAGATTGAAGCGGTGTAACCGCTGAGGTAAGGAAATGTTTTTTTTTATTTTTTAATAATATAATTTTCGTAATAATAAAGTAACGTTATTATTATAGGGAATGTAATCGTAACACTAATCCCTTTGTAGTGACTGCAACGTTACTGGAGGTTAAATATATATCATATATATATATATATATATATATATATATATATATATATATATATATATATATATATATATATATATATTAAAGTAGCGGCAGCTTTGTGTCCGGCCGTCATTACGTATATGATGTCATTACGGCGTAAACACCCGCTCACTTTGAGAGCAGCAGGAAAGGTCATTCCTCTTTGGGGTATATATATTACAGTTGATCTATGGTCTGGTCTCAAGAACATTGGGTGCGTGTTCATTTACCAAGGTTCTTGTGGAGAGATTGCCAAGTGGTTTAAGCATTCAAGCAATCACTCCATTCAAAACCCTTAAGGAACGGCTGGCTTGGCAAGCGCGAGCGAGCTGCTTGGTAAATGAGCACACCTCCAACCCTTGTGGGGTATATAGATTACAGTAGATCGTTGCTCAGTTCTGTAAGTAAAACTTACCTCACGGATGTCGGGATTCCTCCAAATTTCTTTATTTAATGTTATAAACTGCATTGGCGACTTAAAAAAGCTAATCATGTGTGTTTGTGGTTTATAATATTTTACAAGCCCGGCTGCGCCGCTGCTAGACTTTTAGTCTTGTTTTGTTAAAAACAACTTTGAGTGTAATGCAAACAATTTGAGGCAAACTGTGCAAGAGAGTAAAGGGTGGTCTTTGTTGCTTTGTGTATTAGAGTCTGAGAAACCTTACGCATTTGGAATTGTCATTTATTAAATGCTAATTTTCACCGTTCACTCGTCCATGCGAGATCTGGTTTGGGTTAGCTCATTGGGACAATGCCCGAGGTCTGATAATTAAATGATGTGCCAGGAATAGTTGGACAGGTGCAAGGATTGACAACAGGGCAGGTAAAATCTAAAATTGACCTGTCCCATGGACAGGCTGAAAAAAAAAGTTAATGTGGAGCCCTGTACACAGAGGCAGAAAGATTTGCATACATGTATTCCAGAGAAGGAAGAAGAAGCACGCCCACTGAATCGTAGCATACAATGGTAATATTGATCCATACATGTTGTAGTGAACGGTAATGTTGAATAACGCCAATATGACATTTATTAGACTTGACAAATTCAAAAACATCAAATTCATGCGACATCTCAATCATTTTGATGGTTGAAGGCAAAATAAATTTGAGGGTTTGCACAAAATAAATAAAACTAGATTGGCAGAAATTCATTCATTCGCAAGCTAATGCAATATCTCCCTGCACTCCTCCCCCAAGCCAATCCACTATGACCCTGGGAAAATCAGAAGGAAGACACCAGACCAATGGTTATCCGAAGAGGCTGTGGCAGGCCTTCTCTTGATTGGTTTAAATTCAAAGGCGCAACAGGCCAGAACCTTAAATGTTGATCGAAAACGTTGTCCAAATCAAAGGGAGACATCAGACTAACACCTGCCTGCTTCCAATATATGGCCTATGGTTGTGTACTTGTCCACGTTGTTTATAAAAAGAAAAAGAAAAAAAGAAGAAAAAAAAGCTTCTTTTTTTTTTTGTATACAAGATCGAGGCTCGTGAAAGAGCGAACATTAATCACACAGAAAGACAAACCGACACATAAAACAAATAACATCGGGAGCGGTAGACAAGATGGGGAGAGAGGAGGAAGGACACAAACACAACATTTGAGAGCAGGGACCAAGAGACATGGAGACATCGAGAGATCTGTGGGAGGGAGAGGGCTTTGGGGGGGGCGGCATGGGAAGGGGGGGTGGGAGAGGTATAAAACATATGGACACTGTCAGGACTTCCAGGAAAGAAGTTGGAATTTCAAACAAGGTGGATCTGGGGTGAATTAGTGTGGGTAGAAAAGATCAAGGTTTTGGATGGGGGAAGATAAGAGATGGTGGTGAACAGCTGTTTTAAAGACCTGGAGTGAGGAGTGGGATTGAAGGGAGTGTGGGAGTTTGTTCCAGAGGCGGGAGAAAAGAGGAATGAAAGAGTGAAGGTGAGCAGAGAGCCGAGATTTCGGCAGTTTAACCATCATAGGGTTGCTGGCAAATCTTGTGCGACCTGTAGGATATTTGGGGGACAGAGCACAGAGAGAGCTGGGGGAGCAAGGCCAGAGAGGAGTCGGTAGAAGACAGAAAGACCACCAACCTGCCTGCGGTGAGTGAGTGAAAGGCCTTTAGAGATAGCTTCATAGCGGGAGATTCCAATGATTCTGAAAGCTTTGGTTTCAACAGCGTGAAGCCGAGCTAGGTGTGAGGCAGGAGCACCGGCCCATAGGGGAGAACAGTATTCCATTGACCTGCGGATGAAAGCCTTGTATGTGGTGAGGAGCTCAGGTGTGCCGAGGAAGGACTTCGCACGACGGAGGATGCCCAGTCGGCGACTGGCTTTGGAGGCCAGCTTGGAAATGTGGTTTTCCCAAGAAAGATCATGGCAGATAGTGAGACCCAAAAGCTTGAGCGACAGAACTTCTTGGAGAGGATTGTTGAGAAAGTAGATGGGAGGGTTGTCCAGTCGATCTTTTCGGAGAGACATAGTAAGAGTGTGAGATTTGTCAGGATTGAAAGACATGTTCCACTTGTTTGACCAGTCTGTGATTTTGTCCAAGTCTTCAGAGAGTGAGGAGGCTGCAGACTGCCGATCTGAGGGAAGAGGAATGGAGCGGCAGAGAGTGGAGTCATCAGCAAAGAGATAGAGAGGATTTTCCAGAGAGTCGGAGAGATCATTGATAAAGACCAGAAAAAGCACAGGGCCCAGAACACTGCCTTGGAGAACTCCAGCCTGAACAGGAAGAGGAGATGAGAGAAACCCATTCAGGGCCACACGTTGACTACGACCAGAGAGGAAGTCCGCCAGCCATGCATGGAGATTTCCATGGATACCAAAAGAGGAGAGTTTGGTGAGCAGAGCGGGGTGCCAGACCGTATCGAAGGCACGTGATATGTCGAGGGAGACAGCTCTGATTTCCTGTTTGGCATTGAGGAAGCTTCACATGAAAAAACAACCCCCTTCAGCCTTCATTTCCCAACCAATCATGGTCTTTGTAAAATTGAAAAGACAACAACAGATCAATGTCAATTTACTTTAAATGTAGGGGAATGTGGTCATGGACAATTTCACAAATTCTGGTCCAAATTTGTTGCAATACAGAAGCATGGCAAACCAAAAACATTGATTTTGCAATCAATTCGGACTTTTAACCCCCATATAACCTCAAAATGACCAATGAAAATTTTTTTTTTTAAATGCTGCTCTGCATCCCGAGTTTGAAAGCATCTTTGTGCCAACTTTCATCTCTAGCAACTGAATGTGTGACTTTCAACGTTTCACCTGTGACCCGAAAAAATTGGAATGGGGCCCAAGTCGGTTATTTATTTATTTATCGGGGTATGGGTGTAACGGACTTCATTCCCAATTCAAAGAGGATCGACTCAAATTGAAAGTTGCAGAACACATGGTTTTCGCAAGCGAAGTGTCAAGACAAGTTGATATCCAAGGTTTACCCACATTGTGACAAGTAACATAAAAGGGCATTTCCTCTGGTGTTAAACGCTAGTTCAGAAAAAAAGATTCTAAATTGCAAACCGAGTGTGTTAAATCACAAAGTAAACAATTTAAGTGGAAGTCAACGATGCCACAACATACTTTTAAGGTATAAAAATAAAATGTTGACCATTCCCATCCTCACCTTCCTTTTGGGAGTTGAAGAAGCAGACTTGGCAACATGCTGGCTTGCAGGAGTCGTTTGCACAGAGTTCTCAGGTGTGGAGCAACCCTCCTCACTATTGAAGGAAGCATCATCACCAGGACTTGAAACGGTGTGTTCGCAAGGCGACGTGTGGGTCGGCGTGACTTTCTTCCTCGACACGGCTTCGTCTTCTCCCCCTGACCTTGGTGGTGTACAAACAACATTCGGCAAAACCTCTTTCCCGGTTTCCGAATCGGACTCTGGTAAAGGTGCGTCCATCTGTGGTCCATGAGTGGCCCCAACGCAAGTGCTTACAGGTTCCACACGATCAATTACATTCCGTGCAGTTACGATATCAATTTTCTTCCCAGATTTTGCCAATTCCTGGCAGCCAACTTGCAGCTCGCTCTTTCCTTCTTCATGGGCCAAAGGATCTCCTTTAACCACATCATGAAAACAATCCAAAGAGCGTTTACATTTCCCCTGAGATAGACGAGCGGATACGTTTGCTCCCAAGTCACTCGCAAGAACCGCGCTGCCGGTGTCCTCTGTGAGATCAATTACGACTTCAGACACTCGTCGCTCTTCTGCGGAATTAGTCAAAGAAAGCAACGGCTGCCTGGAAATACAACACTTGCTGGCATTTTTCTCTTTTGCTTCCAGGCCATCGAAGCTAATCAAATCATCGCACGCATTGCCATCAAGTTTAGGGAATGTCGTCTCAGAGAGGTTTTCACCAGAAAGCTTGCGCCTCTTGGCGGGGGGCGGCGTTTCGGTCCCAGGAAGCTTCGGCCTCTTGGCGGGGGGCGGCGTTTCGGTCCCAGGAAGCTTGGGCCTCTTGGCGGGAGTTTCCATCCCGGGAGTTCTACACGGCGAGTCGAGCGGTTTGAAGTTGAGGCGTGCTGCGTCACACGGAGCAAATTAAAAGCAAGTCGACAGAGAATCCAAACCACAATACAGCAGACATCTACAATTAAGAAGAGAATTTTAAAATGGAATTACCACATACTTTAAATAAAAATACAACACAAACAGTCAAGGGTCATCATGGCAACCAGGCAAATATACAAATAAATATCAACTCCTGTTTAATAACTCTCATAATATGTTCATTACATTAACCTCCAACACCACCTCTACGGCTGTTAGTGTGGCCTAGACTATAGTCTCGACTCTAGAGGTACACACATTCACCTCGAAGCTGTCTAGTCTGGGTTTGAATCCCGACCCGTCTATAAACTGTCATCCTGGTGTTTCCCAAACAAGGCGATTCATGAATGTGTGTGCCGACCCTCAGATGGACCCTAAAAGCTGGGTATCCCATCTGCCAGCATTAGATGGTGGACGTTAGGTATCCCATGGTGTACTTTGTGAAAAGTAGGCAAGCTATAACCGGGACTCTGAACAAAATACAAACTCCTGCCCCAACATACAGGGGGAGGGGGCAGGGTGGGGGAGGGGGGAGGGGGCAGGGTGGG
This sequence comes from Myxine glutinosa, assembly GCF_964187855.1. Classification (NCBI taxonomy): domain Eukaryota; kingdom Metazoa; phylum Chordata; class Myxini; order Myxiniformes; family Myxinidae; genus Myxine; species Myxine glutinosa. The sequence goes on along the minus strand of NC_136262.1, from coordinate 103,256,175 downwards.
GGAGGGGGCAGGGTGGGAGAGGGGGGAGGGGGTGGGAGAGGGGGGACGGGGGAAGGGGGTGGGAGAGGGGGGAGGGGGTGGGAGAGGGGGGAGGGGGTGGGGCAGGGGGGTGGGAGAGGGGGGGAGGGGGTGGGAGATGGGGGAGGGGGTGGGAGAGGGGGGAGGGGGTGGGAGAGGGGGGAGGGGGTGGGAGAGGGGGGGAGGGGGGTGGGAGAGGGGGGAGGGGCTGCATCAGCATCAGCAGCACAGCCACCCACAGATGCTGCATACTAAAGAAGAAGACGACCACTTTCACAGTATCATCGGGTCTATTCACCTTGAACCATTCGCTTTGGAGTCGTCATGCTCTTCACATCAGGATCTGGAAGGAAAAGGAAAGTTGTGACGAGACATGAAAGTGCCATTAAACGAGACAAACAAACCAAAAGCATCAGTTTCATGCTGCACGACAGGCCTAACTAACCCTTTTAAATACTTTTCAAAGATGTACATGACGGGTTGATGGAATAAAAGCGGGAATAAGTAGGAAGAGCTGCTAGAAGGCATCGTTGATCGAAAAAGGTCATTCTTGTGAAGAAAACACAAAAACACACTGACACAGAAACACTTCATGCATCATCAGCGGCTGCACATCGACACACTGCCGTCTGCCACACACAAACAGACAGACACACATATATATGTATACACAATTCATGCGTCATCAGCGGATACACATCGACACACATCGAGACACACACACACACACACACACACACACACACACACACACACACACACACACACACACACACACACACACACACACACACACACACACACACACACACACACACACACACACACACACACACACACACACACACACAGTTCATGCGTCATCACATCAGCGGATACACATCGAAACACTGCCCCACACAGACACAGACACTTCATCCGTAATCAGAGGATACACATCGACACACTGCCACAGGTTATACTCGATTCCAATTGAAAATTGCATTTTAATCAGACCTACCACACATAATGGACGAACAAAATAATAATTAATAAACGTATAACTTCCAACAACCCAAGCACACTCCCGATTGATCTCCAACGCAAACACGAACGATAATAATGATCGACTTTCCATAGGAAAAGCAGAAAAAGTTAATTTAGTTTGTGTTTTTACTCACTCACCTCGATTTAAACCCTCAGCGTCGTTATCTGTGGACTTCCTCACTGACTCTGCCTCACGGGTCGCCATGACAAGCACCATCGGTTAGTTAGCTGTCGTCAACTTCACCTTAGCAATCACTTTCATAATATTAATAACTACGATGAGATTTCTGAACTCCACAAATTGTTTTCTCAACTTTTCCTCCTCTCTCACCGATACGATTCCGCGCGCGAATTTTGGCGCCAAGCCGCCAACCCCTAGCACGCCCAGCATGCATTGCGCGTAACAACGCGAGATTTTAGAAAGTTTACTTTGATTCAACAAGGACTCAACTATGGTAGTTATAATACACGATGAAACAGTGTAACAATATAATTCGATTAGTGATTATTAAATATCAATGATATATATTTAATCAGGAATGCAGTTATTATAGCAAACAGCGCACAAATAATCTGATAATACATCGCTTCGGTCGGATGGAGATTATAACACCACAAGAGTTCCTGAGATTATAACATTTCTTCAGCAAGATTGGTGCTTATAATTGTGGGTGAAAGGGTGAGGAGTGGTGGAGTAGTAGGAGGAGGGAGAAGGGGATGGGGATAGAGAGGAGGATGGAATGGAGTAAGTGGGGAGGAAGAGGAGGATGTGGTGGAGTAGGTGGGAGGAAGCGAGGGATGGGGTGGAGTAGGTGGGGTGTGGAATGGGGTGGAGTAGGAGGGGAATGGGATGGGGTGGAGTAGGAGGGGAATGGGATGGGGTGGAATAGGTGGGGAGGAAGAGGAGGATGGAGTGGAGTAGGTAGGGAAACAGAGGTTGAGTAGGTGGGGAGGAAGAGGAGGATGGGGTGGAGGAAGAGGAGGATGGGGTGGAGTAGGAGGGGAGGAAGAGGAGGATGGGGTGGAGTAGGTGGGGAGGAAGAGGGGGATGGGGTGGAGTAGGTGGGGAGGAAGCGAGGGATGGGGTGGAGTAGGTGGGGAGTGGAATGGGGTGGAGTAGGAGGGGAATGGGGTGGAGTAGGAGGGGAATGGGATGGGGTGGAATAGGTGGGGAGGAAGAGGAGGATGGAGTGGAGTAGGTAGGGAAACAGAGGTTGAGTACGTGGGGAGGAAGAGGAGGATGGGGTGGAGGGAGGAAGAGGAGGATGGGGTGGAGTAGGTGGGGAGGAAGAGGGGGATGGGGTGGAGTAGGTGGGGAGGAAGAGGGGGATGGGGTGGAGTAGGTGGGGAGGAAGAGGGGGATGGGGTGGAGTAGGTGGGGAGAAAGAGGGAGAGGGGGATGGGGTGGAGTAGGTGGGAGGAAGAGGAGGAGGATGGAGTGGAGTAGGTAGGGAAAAGAGAGGTTGAGTAGGTGGGGAGGAAGAGGGGGGGGTGGTGTGGAGTAGGAGGGGAGTGGAATGGGACGCTGGACGTCCTGGACGCACTCACGCTGGACGGAAATGGATGCACTCATACTGCCTTCGCTTCCTCTCTAATCACACTGCCTTCGCTTCCTCTCTACTCACGCTGTCTTCGCTTTATCCCTGGTCAGCTCAACATCACCTCACAGGGTTCCTTGTGGCCATTTTCTTTCAACCTATACAAACGTGCCTTGCTGTGGAAACACAATCTACTCTCACAGACTAATTAAAGTATATCATCAAAATCTGTGTTCGGGTTTTAGGATATTAAGAAATCAGTGATGCTTATCTTCTTCTTGTGTATCTTCTACGGGTGTCCCAACACCTTGCCCCCCCCTCCCCCCTGCCCAGCTCTACTGGGTCGCCACTGTACAATGGCGGGCATATAACGGGAAGGATCATTCATTTGACATCTCAAATACTAAATTTCATAATGATCCAATGAGCCTTTCTTGTTCTGTTGCAGATTTTGTGAAGTGATGTCGTGGTCGGGTGATTTCGAGAAAAGGTGGATATGCCGCATCATGGCTATCGCGTTCCGAGTCGCCAGGGATCAGACGCAGGGAACCATATCCTGATCCTGGGTTGCCAAGTACCTGAACAGGTCTGAGGACTTCGTCAAACGCAATTGGAACCGTGATCCCTTCGATTGCGAGATGGACAGCCGGCCCGAACAGACAGCACAATGTTTGTCTCAGGAAAGCAGGGGATATCATCATTGAGTCGCTTGCCAAGGAGAAGAAAAGCATTTGAGGGCTCCAAAAGGAGATTGAACTGGTTCGAGGGAAGAAGAAGAGCTTATCAAGTATCCACAGGTTCCTTCAGTCCATTGGCGCAAAGGCTTTTCACCAAATTCCAGCACCGAAGCTGACGGAGAAGAACGTCGAGGATCGAATGTGATTTTGTGAGTTTTTGAGCGAGTGGACCTCTGATGATTTTCTTTTCCTGGCCCCTTCTGATGAATTTTTCATTTATGAGGCTCGATGTCCCAACTTCCAGAACGACAGAATTTGGGCTCTTCACAATGATGACATTCCACAAGAACTCAAGATTCGAGAGAAATCGAAGACAGCACGGTGCGTTGGCGTTTTCTTGATGTTCACAGCGAAAAGGCTGATGTGGGTCATCAAAGAGCAAGGACAATCATGGGACGGCAAATACCTCCGAGACGTTGTGCTGACCCGCCATGTTATTCCGTTCTTACGGAACCCAGAAAATGTCCTCAGCATCAAGGAGACCAGGTTTCTGCGCGACCGAGCCCCGTGCATGAGCGCACTGGCGACCCAGAATCTTCTGAAGGCGAACACGGTCGATTTTTTCGGAAACGATGAGTGGCCGGGAGCATCGCCTGACCTCAACGCCTGTGAACATTTGGGGGCGATACTCAAGGACAGAGTTGAACAACGCCTCCAGAACACCAGGGAAGAGCTTCTCACTGCTTTGACTAACGTCCTCGAAGAAATGGAGTTCGATCGTGACTTGTTTGTGTCTCTCTTGGAATTCTACCCCGCGCGTTTGGAGGCAGTTCGGTCGGCGGGCGTTGGGCACACCAAATATTGAAGCAAAGCTTTGAAACTGTGCACATGAGATGTCGAATAATAAAGCTTTTTTCTGCTATTCGTGGTTTCTCCCTACCTCTCCTACGTTGGGCTGGGCAGGGGGGGGCTAAGGTGTTAGGACACCCTGTATATACAGACTTGGCATTTAATATGAAATTTTTTTTTTTTCTTGACTTGGGTTTACTTTCTCAACACAGTATATCAATCTGGTGAGTTTCTTTTACTCTTTGGTGATTTATTTGTTAAAAGAACCATGTCACTGATTGTCTGTCGCAGCAAGAAGTCAACAACAGGATTATATCACAGGTGGCGTGGCAATATGTACGGACAGGTGCATTTGACGATTGGCTTCACAGTTGGGTATACAAGGGTTGTTGCGTTCTGTGTTAGTGGAAAACAACTGCTGCACGTCTCCAAAAGTTATTGCCGCTTCCTCCGGAGATGGTCCGTCAACTCGACAATGCTGTTTGTCATGGAGTGGTGGCTTTACGAAATTACAGCATGAAAGAGCGTGCTATTGCTCGGCAGTATGGCATCACTCAAGGTCAGGTGTCAAAGATCCTGAAACGAAATGCTCAGTGGGGTGCCCCTACTCCAATACCGAGGCCAGGACGTCCCCGCAGAACCACAAGGAGGGATGATCGCCAGCTGCACCGGTTAGTCCGCAATGGCCGTACCAAGTCAGCTAATCGGCTTAGGGCTGAGTGGCAGCAACTGACAAATGTGCCTGTATCCAGAAGGCGAGTCAACCAACGACTGGTTCAAGCAGGCTATCGTGCCAGGCGTCCCCTGAGAAAGCCACGCCTGACCAGACAACACTGCCAGCGCCGATTGCAGTGGGCCAGAGAGCACCGTCAATGGCAGCCAGGACACTGGAATCATGTGATCTTCAGTGACGAGTCTAGATTTCTGGTCTATCGTCGAGATAGCCGCGTCCGAGTGCGCAGACAAGTGCATGAAGCCTACAACAAAGATTGTATAGTGCCAAGAGTCCAAGCTGGAGGTGGTGGGGTGACCGTTTGGGCTGCTTTTCATGCAGGGGGAAAAACTGACCTGGTTGTTCTGAATGGAAACCTGAACCAGTTCAAGTACAGGACCATTCTGGAAGAAACATTGCTTCCATTTGCTCGTGCAGCCTTTTGAGGAAACTTTGTCTTCCAAGATGACAATGCACGGCCTCATCGTGCTCGCATGATCCAACACTTTCTTGCTGACCGTGGTGTAGAGCATATGGAGTGGCCTGCCATGTCCCCGGATATGAATCCGATAGAGAACTTGCGGGCAGAATTAACGCATCAAATCGACCACTTGGACCAGCAGCCGACCTCTGTGCGTGAATTGCAGCAGGCTATTGTCACTGCATGGCAAGCGATTCCTGTCCAAACCTTGGCAAATCTCGTGAACAGCATGCCTCAACGTGTACATGCTCTCCTGAATGCTCGTGGGGGTTACACAAAGTACTGAACTGTAATTTTACTGTCCGTAATCCCAGTCGTAATTTAACTTTTGTTTTTGGTTAAAAAATTTTTGGCTAATGTGCAAAATAAAGAGATACTTCTGGAAAACGTACAGAAGTTTAACACAGTACTGTCCGTGAATTGAGTTCGATATCAGTTTACAGCACTTTCAAGGATCAATTTATTTGTTTCGAAATGTCAAATGTGGTTTTTGTTTCTTTTAAAGGTCACGTTAACAAAATCTAGAATAATTTCAACATAATTCCAATGAACTTTTGGTTCTAAGTCATCTTGAAAAGTAAGTTCACCCCCACAAAAAAAAGATTCCATATTAAATGCCAAGTCTGTATATATATACGTATATATACGTGTATATATATATATATATATATATATATATATATATATATATATATATATATATTGTTGTGGATATGAGAATGGTTTTTTTTAAAATATTGTATAGTAAATTGTTGTAAACTAGGGCATGCCCGTACTATATCTATATCTAAAATTATATCCCCCCCTCTATTTACATGAAATGGTTTGGTCCATGAAATGTTTTGGTCCATTCGCAACGCCAAAGCGAACGGCGAACGCTTTACATGAAATGGTTTGGTGCATGAAATGTTTTGGTCCATTCGCAACGCCAAAGCGAACGGCGAACGGCTTGCGAGTACAGTGACAATCCCCCCGGGGTTTTTATTAGTTTTAAAACATAGTTTAACGCCAACATAGCGCCAACATAGTTTGCAAACGTGAAATAAATGAATACGCTCTCAAATGTGCCATCCGAGGCAGAGTGTGTCCGCCACGTTCGGCACACGCGATAGCTCGCTGCTCTCTGATTGGTTGAATCGTTTTTTGGACATAGCTCGGTAAGTAATTGTCCGATTAATATGAAACCTTGAAAAGGCACATCCTCGGGTCCCCAGCAATATACCTGGCAAGTTTAAAGTATATCGGACCCGTGGTTGTCGAGAAACAGCGGTCACAGACAAACAAACGTACAAACGTACAAACAAACACACAGAGATTACTGGAATTATAGATAGATATCACCCTCTGTAAAATGTAATGATTCCTTGTAAATACCTCCGTAGTGTAAAGATAAAAAGGGCGTCTCGGTAGTTATTGTGGAAGGTCACTTTGGGGGGGGGGGGGGGTGGTGGTGGGGTGGGGTGTGGATTTAAAACGTTAGACAGAGAGTATTACGTTCGGTGTAGAAGGGAAAAACTGAGAGCCAAGCAAAACACGATGTAGGGGACTTAAGTTAACAAACACCGACAAGGGTACAAGGCCGCACACGAGGCGCAGAACAGGATTAATTAATTACGAGTTACAGGAAATTCAAACCAAAACTAACTATAAACAAACAATAAAGCATGGACGATAAAGTAACGAGTTGAAATTTGACAAACTCACGAATGAAAAAATAACCACTTTGGATGCCCGGAGAGAAACCAAGCCTCCAGGTCGGAAGCTTCAACAACTAGGCCGCGTGGTTCCGCGCGCGGCACGAGATACTCGACTATTTTTTACAGGTATGAAAGATTAACCCCGATAAAATTTCCGAGGGACACTTAAAAGGTACACACACGTAAGATAAACAGTTTAGACAAGAATACAAATGTGACAATGACTTAGCTTCGAGCATGCGCGAAGAACCGAAGATCGTGGAACAGTTTCGAAAATCCGTGACCGCCCCGATCAAGATCTCGCGAGATCTCGTGACCGCCCCGATCAAGATCTCGTGACCGCCCCGATCAAGATCTCGCGAGATCAGCATCCCCCACCATCCCCCTGGTGGTGGTGGGGGATGCTGTGAAGAGAAGAGAGGTTGACCAGGCTCAAAGGAGCTTGGGGGTTGAGGTGAGTCCGTCCAAGGAGGAGGTTGAGGTGACCAAGGGGACCCTCACCACGAACACCAATTGGGTACAAGAGGCTCCGAAACTACATACCCAGCGGGGGGAGTGTTTTGGCTCTGGGCTGGATTTGGATCTTGGAGGATCGGGAGACAGAGCCTCTGAAGATTTGGTCCCTGTAGGGAATTTGGACCAGCTGCAGGGAGGGGCAGAACAACCGGTGGTAGAGGTTGTTACCTGCAGCTGCGATTTGGGACGGGGAATGCAAATTGTAAAAAGGAAGTCTAAAATAAAATTTAAATGGGAAATTGATTTGGAGCAGCCATGGGGAGAGTTCGTCCCCGGGCTGCGGGATTTGGACCAGGAGAGGTCATTGGGGATGGCCTCGGGCAAAAATTGCCCCTTTCAAAATTTGGGAATGCCAGCCAGCTGGGGGGGCTGTGCTGGCGAGATTTGGACGTGGGGTCAAGCCAGGGGTGGCATGGTACGACCTGGGCCCCACGGGGGGTCTGGTGGAGTGTGGCGTCCCTTGTCCAGTGGGGCGCAGTCCGGGCGTGTGGCTCGGGCCGGCAGGGTCACCGGACCCTGGTGGGGGTTAAGACCTCCAGGAGGTCCGAGGTGGTTTCTCAAGCCTGGGATGGCATATATTGAGGACCACTAGGGGGAGGTGTTGTGAGTCGCGCTTTGGTGGTGGCACTGCGGACGGCCAGCTTGGGCCTGATGTAGTGACCAACCGGGCATGCAGCCTGGCACCCTCTCCCTGAGACTTTGGGACAATCGGCATGTGATGACCTGCCATGCCGTGTTGGGCTGTGGACGCGGGTCGAACCGAATGGACAGGGATGGAGATAGCCTGCCGGACAACCATTTGGGCATCTGTGGAACGTGATGGTGTGAGAGTGACCTTCCACAGATGTTCCGTTATGATTTATGGACTCTCGGGTTGGGAAGAGAGCCATGGGGTTGATGGATCGGGAATGTGTAACGAGCCGAGCATATGGGCCGTGCTCGGCTGGCATGTGTATGGCAAAGCATCTTTCTTTGGTTGAGATCAGGGAAATGTGAAAAATGTTTGGCATGGGTAATCTGTGGGTTAGATGCAAATTTAAGGGTGAATTTTGTAAAGAGAAATGGTGGACACTGTATAGTGACGCCATTATTGATCCAGGTGTGAAGACCAAAGTGTTGGAGGCTGTAATAAAATTGATAGGTTAGCAGGACACAGCTTTCAACTGGTTGCGGGGGCGACTGTGCTGATATTTGGGATGCGGAGTCATTGGGATGTAGGTGTGTAGTTGAGGGTCAACGTGGTGCTATGGGTGTCCGAGGTGTGTGGACCATGTCTTCTGGGTGGGTCTCCTGGTGGAGCATGGCTGTTGATTGGACCTTGGTGTGGTCAAGTGTGGGTGAGCACGGGGGCTACGGTTCTGTGGACTGGGGGACGAGAGGGCGGCGTAGGTGACGTGAGGGGAATGCCACGCACTGCGACCATCTCCCCCAGGGCCGAGGCTGTGTGTGCGGTAGTGTGTGTTGTGGCAGCAGGTGCTCACCACATTGGCCAGCTGGGGCTGGTGCAGCTGTGTTCCTCGCAGGGGGGCTGAAGGATGAATGGTGGGTCGCACCCTTATGGACACTCATGGGCCATGTTTGCGTTTCGACTGCTCACCTTGTCCGGATGACCCTTGCACGGTAGAGGTGCAGAGCTGTCGTGGCCACAGTTAGTTGTGTAGTGATGATCATCGTTGGATGCGGATCCACATACCTGCCAGTGTAGTGGGGACAAAAGAGAAATTTGGAAGAATTTGGTAGGCCCAATGAGAAATTTTGGGATTGTATGGGTGGATTGCACTTTGGACTTGACCAACCAGAAGTTACCTGTACATCAAGGTAGAGGTAAGGCCTTGATGGTTACTGTCCCAGGCTTCAGGACTTGCTTGTGGAAATTTTGGGGACATGTAATTTGGAGTTGGGAGGCGGGTGAGAGTAATGACATGGCCGGTGATGGGATGGAATGGGAGCCACACAGTGTCTTGTGGGTGGCGTGTGTTTATGTGTAGAGGTGATGTGTTTTCATGTGGTCGTGAGGTTGGAGAAATATGAGCGAGTGATGATTATTGAGTTTTGAAATGTGGTTTTGGAAATGTAATGGTTTAAATGTAAACTGGGGAATTTCACATGTGGCAGGCCATGGCAACCTTTGGAACATCTTTTACACCATCTTTTCTGGAATTGTGCTGGGTTGTGTTGAGAATTGGATGGCAGCGGGGGAGTAAGTGTGTTTCGGGATCTTGTGGGTGGGGAAGGTGTGTGCGTCCACAGGTACGGATCAAGCTCTGAGGAGCGATGCCTGCGACCCCCCTCTGCGGCAATTACCCCTGGCAGCCGGTGGTAACTGGAAATTGGAGCTCGTCGATGGAGAGTCTGGTTGGGTGCCGTGGGGTGAGGAAGTCCCCCGGTGACCCGTGTTGCTGCACTGAAGCAGGAGGCCGCGGAGGAGCCTGGTGTGTGCGGAGTCCCTCACCGGCGAGGTAACGGCGGAAAGGGGCTGTTGGGCTGTCACGGAGCCAAGAGGTAAAGGGGGGGTGGGGGGGCAATGAACTTGTAAGTCGGTTGACTTGTTTTGGGACTGCGGGCACCACAGCCTGAAGCGCCCCCCACCATCTTTTTGTGCGGTACCTCCCCGCTGCCTAGTTGAGGAATGCACACACATGTATATGACATCAATGCCATGGTCCTGCAGGGGGGTGTATTAAGTAAGTGCTTTGTTGACTTTTGAGATGCTTTGATGATTTTTGGAATGAGAATGAGTGGTTAAGGGGTTTGTGTTGCATGAATGTGGGTGAAAACCACCGAGCCATGTCACTCACCTGCAACATCTGGACAGGGCCCACAGAAATTTAAGGGTGCATTGGGGATGGCCCCGCAGGTAAGGTTGTGTCTTGTGGCATCCACCGGGGGATGCGGTCTGTAGACCGGGGTATGTAAAAATGTTTTTTTGAGTTTTTGAATTTTGTAAGTTGGTAAGTTTTGTGGATAAGGTAGGAGTTTTGAGTGTTGTTTGTTTCCTCCCTCCACAGGAACAACGGATCGAAATCAATGTACATACTTGCATGATGGTTAAGGGGTTTAGCATGTTAAGGAAGTGTAGGTAGGTAGTCCGACTCACTTCCCACAGCCCTTCCTGATTTATTTCATAGGTTAATTAAGTGTGTGACAGTAAGTGTTAAGGCTGGAATGGTAGCGCCTGCAGTGAACCTTGCAGGAGCTACCGTTCCAAGGGGGGGGGGGGGGGGGGCTGTGTTATGAACTTGGGTAGTGATATGTAGAGCAGAATAGAGCTGAATAGGTAACATGCTTCGAGATGTCGCGGTAAGGACAACTACCTGTAATAAGTTCACGTGTAGGCGTTTTGTCGGGTAAGATGTATAATTGTGAATCTACCAGGAGATTTGTGTGTTAGGTAATGTAGGGATTAATGAGTAGAGCCCTTGTATGTCTCACCTGGTTAGCCAAACCTCTGTCCATTTTGGCACTGCACACCACATAGGCACTTAGTTAGGATCCCTTAGTACAACACTAATAACGCCCTCTCCCCTGACATGACCAAGGAAGAAATCAGGCCAGGACACTGCCGATAATGGCCGCCACCATTTACACCTCCGAGAGGCCTATCCACCTCACGTAGCACGTGTTACAACACAAGGAACAGAGGACGAGAGTGAGAGTGGCGCAGTGGGGGCGTGCCCCTGGGCGAGCCGGCGAGTCGGTGGAGGGTCTGATTGTTTGGGAGTGCGCCAATGCTGACGTCACCAGCCGGGGATATTAACGGGGGCCGGACGCCATTTTGGAGCAGTCGAGAGCAGTTGAGAGTTCGTGTGCACGAGTGGGCAGTGCGGAGTTTGAGCAGTTCAGATCTGATCCCGAGTTCGGTTGAGGTGCGCACGAGTTGAGTAACGAGGACTGAGCGCCATTTTCGGCAGTTGAGAGACGAGGTGCGCACGAGTTGCAGTTGAGATCGGAGATCCTTCGCGGAATTGAGCGACGAGCGCCATAACCAGAGTTCAGGCAGTTCAGATTGGAGATCCTGAAGACGAGTTCAGAGCCCGAGTGGAGCTTGCTGTCCTGCTTTGGGGCCTCATGTGCGAACGGAGTGGGCGTTGGCTCGGGCCTTCGCGTTGCTGTGGTGCTCGGAGGCGGTCGGAGAGGGCCGCATGGGACGCCGAACGGGGCGGTTTTGGACGGCAGCCACCAAGACGACAAGGACGGGATAAGGCCGTATCCGCGAATACACTTTACATAAAAGACGTGTTATTTTGGTATTCATATTCCCCTCGTCTTGTGTTTGAGGTCTGGTGTGCGGGATCCCAATTTAGGAATATTTCATTACCGGCGCGTGCTTTTACTGTTCTTGCTTTTCCCAATAAACCCTTATATTATTTTCTGTATATATTCCTGAACGCAGTTTTCCGGGTGGTTGATTTTCACAGTTAAGGCTGCAGGGCTCTCGTCGCTCCCCTCCATTCCGCGCGCTTTGGGGCTTTTGGTTTTGGAATCCGCCATTGAGTTTTCGCCTCGGGAGTTAAAGCCTTCGTGATCGGCATCCGCGACCGCCAAATATTAATTTCGGCGGTTGCTTGACAATATCAATGTTTAGGGGTTGCGCACAGTGAATTAATAACCCTATTTATACCGCAAGGAATCTGGCATGAAGGTGATGAGTCGGCATCTATGGTATATGTCTGAAGTTAGTCAGTCTCGCTCTCTTCGGCGACGATGTTGCAGATGCTGAAAAACTCAAGATGGTCTCTAGCATTGAGGGTGGTGGTCTTCACACCTATGAAGAACAAGCCAATCACTATTAATAGACTGTTTATTTCCGACAAAATATTGTTGTGGATTCGGGGTTTGGCACTCCCGTTACCAAGGGGGGGTTAATCCCCTTGTCTTTTAAGCTGGCCGTCCCCCGATCCTGGAAACTATAACGCTCCTCTGCGGTCGAGATTGGCCAGGGTGATTGGTCAATGGAGGTCCCAAATACCTGAGTGCCAATCTCTCCGCAAAGCAGGGAGATAATTCCCGCTCGGACCGCGGACAAGATGGAATTTGCCGAGCGGTTAGCAATCCGAAGCCCGAGCCATTAACAAAAGGACTAACCCGATCCTGAGCGATTGGCCAAATCATGCCGCAGGTACCCAATGGACAGAAAAGACTAAGACGATCGAATGAAAGAAGAAACCAAAAGGTAAGGAAGAACACAGGAATTTATTACAACAATAATTAAAGAGGAAACGAAAGGGTAAGAATGTACAAGGGAAGAAGAAGAAGCAGAACACAGTGCAGTCTTAAACAGTCTTAATTATCACGCCCCAGGACAACACAAACAGACTTACACGTAAGGGGTTATGATGGCAGGGTAGGATGGTCCAAGCAGATGGACAGCGTGGGCACCGGCTCCGATCCACGCTCCACCCCGGTCCACGCTCCGGTTCCGATCCACGCTCCAGTTCCGCGGCGAAACCCGGCAGGCAGCGCTGCTCGTATATCATTTGGAACGCGAGCGGACCTTATTTGTCGGGGTTCATATAGCGGGGAGGGTATTTGGCTCTCTCTTTGTCAACGTTCATGACGTGCCGATGTTCAACAGAAGTCCCCGGGGAAGTTTCACGCGCGGCTCCAGCAAGAAGTCCGTAGCGAGTGCAATCCAACAAGTAGTCCCCCAAAGGGCTCTGCGCTCGCGGTTATATAACGCTGGTCCAGATTAAGCCGTGCTTCATAGGGCTACGCCCACTAGCGAGCTCACCTCAGCCCTGGTTGGTTGGCGAGGGCTCGCTGGCTCCACCTTTGATGACAGGTTGACAGGGGGCCACGCCTCCTCCCGGTGCTCCGCCCTTCTTCTCCAGCTTGACCGCGTGCGTAATGGCGTTTTGAGCCAGGCAGCGAACGCTGCTGGGCGAGCAGAGGCGCGTACCACAATTTGGAGAGAGTCAAGCCACAAAATGAATGGGATTGAAGGATCTATCTTATTTAATTAATGCAACGCAGATTCAAACTATTGGAAACAGAGCCTTACCTAAAACATATACTGATGAAATAACTAGAGTTCCTATGGTGCCCTACATGTTGTATATGGACTAATTAGGGTGCGACCTTTAACCTTTACAAGATGGGAATATTTACAGGGAATTATTTACAATGGATTATTATTTACAAGTGCCGGTTCTAAAAACCATAACAATATGTACCGCTTGCATTTCATGGAAACTGACCTTCAATGAGTGCACTTTGGGTGCAGGGCATGCCTTTGTTGGTTATCTCCTCGTTTTTCATCTTATATATGAGATTTCAACTGCGCAGATGGGAGAAGGGCTTTGGCATTGATTCGAAGACTGGCTTTTTCTCCGCATATGTGTAAGTTCCTAATAAACGGCTTGTAATTCAGTGCGGTGTCTTCCCTGCCTTCTCGGACATCGGATATCGCACTTCAATATTTGCTGCCGAAACCGGGGACTCAACAGGCTGTGGATGGGAGGACTGATGACTCCTGGAGGTGATAGCAATTGACTCGGGTACCCACCTCAACTTAGGGAACAGGGTGAGAGACCCCTTATTTTCTCTTGTCGGAGCAAAGTGCTGTCGTTTCCAGGTAAATCGGACCCTTCCCCCCATAGCTTTGAGTGATTCCAAGCCAGAATTGTTAACTTGGTAAAAAGTAGTCAAGCCGTTTATGTGGAATAGGACAAATTTTAAGGAAACAAGGTGAGACCTCAGGTATAAAGGAAACAAGGTGGGACCTTGGGAGAAAGAGAATTCAGTGACTAAGGACTACAGGGAATACCCTGAGTAGTGACCTCACTGAGAGGGAAATAGAGATAAAGAATGGGGAATCAAAATGGGCGACCGGGTAAGACCGATCACCCATTCGCAAGTACTCCGGTGGAGTAAATGTTGAAAACAGCAGGGGAAGAATCCGTACAATTTGTACATCAGTGGGTTGGAATAATCGTCGGATAGAAGTCTGCCTTCCCGGTAGAGAGAACGTTCCATCAAATGCAGTTGGAGGATTTACGCAAAGAATTAAAAGCCAGACACGATAAAAAGAAAAATAAAGGACCTGAATGGCAGGCCCTTGGACTCTAGATGGAAAAATGTGCAAGTTGACGAGATGGTTTAGATGTGACTAGAGTCCCTGTATAAAGAGAGTTGCGCCATGCGCTGACCCGAGATTTCTGGTCACGTGATTTCGTGGCGCCATTTTGTGTCTAACTTCACCGTGCGTGAACGTCAGCTTGGTACGGGAATGTTGTTTATTGCCAAACAAAATGACTGGTTGTTCTGCTTTTGGTTGTTCAAACCAATCTGGGAAATATAAGATGTATAGATTTCCAAGTGATAAAGTCAGAAGACAAATTTGGGAAGCGAAAGTCAGACGAAAGAGCTGGAAAGCGATCGGAAAGCGATTCAAGTCTTCACTTGTCGGAGTAGTGATGAGTTTCACTTGTGAGGAGTGAACGGAGTGGTGATGAGTTTCACTTGTGAGGAGTGAACGGAGTAGTGATGAGTCTCACTTGTGAGGAATGAACGGAGCAGTGATGAGTCACTTGTGAGGAGTGAACGGAGTAGTGATGGTGTCTCACTTGTGAGGAGTGAACAGAGTAGTGATGAGTCTCACTTGTGAGGAGTGAACGGAGTAGTGATGAGTCTCACTTGTGAGGAGTGAACGGAGTAGTGATGAGTCTCACTTGTGAGGAATGAACGGAGCAGTGATGAGTCACTTGTGAGGAGTGAACGGAGTAGTGATGGTGTCTCA
Organism: Myxine glutinosa; assembly: GCF_964187855.1. Taxonomy (NCBI): domain Eukaryota; kingdom Metazoa; phylum Chordata; class Myxini; order Myxiniformes; family Myxinidae; genus Myxine; species Myxine glutinosa. Next base: position 103,240,923 of record NC_136262.1, on the reverse strand, counting down.
CTTGTGAGGAGTGAACAGAGTAGTGATGAGTCTCACTTGTGAGGAGTGAACGGAGTAGTGATGAGTCTCACTTGTGAGGAGTGAACGGAGTAGTGATGAGTTTCACTTGTGAGGAGTGAACGTAGTGGGATGAAGTGTTGGTCTGGTCAGAGTGTTGTATTACGGGCAGAGTTTTCTTACGGTCTGAATGTATGAATCATGTTCTGTACTGAATGTATGAACCAAGTTTTGTACTGAATGTTTACTGTGTTGGCCTCATCGTGTTCCTGGTGAAATTAAACAAGTTATGGTGAATACGACGTCTTATCTGTGCTTTTCCATATCTGTTTGACTAGACGAACCGTGCACACTGCAGGTATTTTTTAAAGTTTTTTCTCTGTTTAATTACGGCTTGGCGCAGTCGAAAATTAAGTGTTAATTAAGTCGCCAGCTATGAAACATATTAATCGATCAGGCAATATCCATCAGAGTTCTGGGCAAGGGTGTAGTAATAAATGAACGTTTCAATCTTACTAGATGCCGATGACGTTTTCCTTATGTCAGAGACAGAAGCTGACTTGCAGCTTGTTAAATCATTACAATGGAAATTGAATATAAATGTCGATAAAACTAAAGTTGTACACTATAGAAATATGGCAATACCACGTACAGAATTTGTTTTAAGTGTGTTAGACTATATTAGTCCAAGCCATTTAGCATTTGACGGGGAAAAAACTGCAACACTACCGATCTCATTAGTATTGATTACCCTCAAGGTACCTTTATAACATACTAAAAGTATAAAGGTCTAAAAATATGGGGTGACTCTCAAATAATGCAATCAAGTTTTCTCCATTTAGCCCCATGTTAAAAGACGTACATATGCCGCATGCTATGATTATTGTCGCTCTCTGAACTTCTATTGCTTATTTTATACACTGGACCTAATCACTAGCACGATATAATAAATAAAGGATATCATACTGTACAATATTGTATATATAAGTGAAGTTTTTACTGTTTTAGTGTCTTATTTAACCACACCCCGTTTTACAAAGACTGCTCACTCCACAGCAAGCGACGGTACATCATTATTTGTTTGTGAACCATATATATCTTGGTTTTTAATCCCATCAATGACATGTATTTAGTATGCACATGGGTACTGCAGCTCATACAAGGAAGTCACACGTTTCAACCAAAATGCAGCTGTATACCAGGGTACGGACATACCCAACCACAAGGGAGAATTTGTTCAATATGCAGCTGACAACGTCGACCACAACATTAGAACCTTAGACGGACACAACACCTTCCATGGCATGGGGATAATAGCCATGATTACCCCTGGAACAACACAAGGACATCCGATTCCTAGAGCTCAGGTCACTGCCAGCGACATAGAAATAACTGGAAGAATCCAGATACAGTACCATAGAGCTGACGACCAGGCACTTGCAACCTTGACTTATGGGAGCGTGCCTATCATGAGAGCCCATGATCCCACAGCCAACCTTGATGTACTGTGGAAGACGTCACTGCTGTTCAAGATACCAAGACCTGCATGGTCCGGGATGATGCAACTCTTACATCGTGGTGTCCAGCATTCAAAATCGTCTGTCCTGTTTCTCCCAATGATTGATTTGAGCTCGAGCGACACTACATGCATCTACTCCACTCTCAACTACATTGCGCAACATGCTAAACAACATGATGTACCTACCATCATCACCTTTGATCAGCCACTATAGTGGTGGAAGGCATTGTCGATCATTCTCTCGGAGCCAGATGGAAGCCCCATGCGACGTATTGTGGTAAGGCTAGGTGCCTTTCATATGGAAATGAGCTTCCTTGGCAGCATAGGGCACCTCATGGGTGGTTCTGGGTTGAAGGAGCTGCTAGAACTCATATACGCACCAAATGCAGTGGATCACATCCTAACAGGAAAAGCAATTTCCAGGGCTGTATGGGCACACATCCTCCTGGATGCTGTCCTGAATGCACTCCTCCTGTCTGATCCTCTTGGAGGAACACAATACAGAACTGCAGAAGACTTGCCAGTTTGGGATGAAGATGCAATGAGTGGCTTGGCCGATGATGATGTGATTCATCCAGATGTGAGTAAAGCAAGGACCCTGTATGATGCGTTGATGAAAGGCACACGATCTTCCAACGATGTAGCAAGTGATCCAATCCTTGACAAGATCAGCAAAGTCTTTCAAACACAGACAGAATCATTGACCAAAGACCGAACAGCGAAACTGTGGTTACAGTATATGGATATGGTGAAGATCTTAAGAAAATTCATCAAAGCCGAGCGTATGGGAAACTGGTCCCTGCACCTCGAAGCTGTATCTGATATGTTACCATATGTAGCAGCCTCAGGTCATTCACTCTATGCTAAGTTTGCCAGGATTTACCTGCAAATAATGCACAGCTTAGAACAGGACTATCCAGATGTGCACCGTAAGTTTACTCAGGGCTTCCATGTCGCCCGAAGAAGTAGTAGAGCTTGGGCTGGAATTTCCTCAGACCTGATGATTGAGCAAGTACTCATGAGAAGTATGAAGACCAGCGGGGGGTTAACAAGAGGAAGAGGAATGACAGAGCAACAACGGTTAACGTGGCTTTTGTCCATGCCGGCTTGTTCGGAGACGAACAGATCGATGCAAGAGCTCACTGGAGTGAAGTACAGCACAGGTGAACAGAACAAAGAGATGGGCAAAACCAGGCAGCATCGCGACATGCAAGATACAAGTACACTACAGGTCGCTCTAGTTGACAGAAATCCTTTCAAGTGTCATCCATCCCTCAGGAACATAATGACTGGTGTCAACGCTGGCAGTAAGGTTGATGTCGACAATGCCAAGCTCATTGGAGACAAGATCATGCACTCCATGACAAATCAGTCAGTTGTCCACTACACGTTCAAGCGCAAAGACCAAGCCACCACATTTCTGAAGGCCAGATCATCTGTGCGAGTTGGTAAAGACCAGGTACAGATAGACCCAGAACTGCTATTCCAGCGTCTCATCATCATCTCAAAATCTGCTGAAGATAAGGAAGAGATGTTTCGCTTTGAATTATGCCCTCATCCACCTGCGCTGTTTGATGAAAAGCTGATGCTACGTGAAGCCCAGAAGTCCGTACTCGGAGATGCTATCTGGTCTAAACTTGAACCAGGTACCATAGAGTCAATCAGCGAAATCCAGTATGTCTTGGATGGTGGAAGTCTGCTGCACCGTATACCATGGCCACGTGGTTCACCAACATATCGAGAGATCTGCATGCTCCACTGTGACTATGTTACAAGAAAGTACGGAAAGGCCATCGTAATATTTGATGGATATCTTGGTCAATCAACCAAGCACATGACCCACCAGAGGCGAGCAGCAGGTAGAGGTGGACCAGAAGTGACTTTCACTGATGACATGAAGTTGACCATGAAGAAAGACATCTTCCTGGGAAACCTCAACACAAACAGAACTTCATCAACATGTTGAGCAGATACCTCCGGCTTTCTGGATGCCAGACCCATCATTCCCAGGAAGATGCTGACCTGCTAATCGTCCAGACCGCAGTCAGTTCGGCGAACATGAGGAACACAGCCCTTATAGGAGAAGACACAGATCTGATCGTCCTACTCTGCTTCTACGCAAACCTAGAAGCACACGACTTGTTTATGTATAGTCAGGCAAAATCCACTACAAAACCAAACCACATCTGGAATGTGAAGTCCATGAAACGTCAGCTAGGTGCAGCTGTGTGTGAAAGCATCCTATTCATACACGCAGTATTGGGATGTGACACGACGTCTCGACTGTACGGCCTTGGCAAAGGAGCGTCACTGAAGAAATTCATGATGAGCACACTCTTCCAAACTCAATCCCAACAGTTCTTGGCTGAGGATGCATCACCAGATGTGGTCGAGGCTGCAGGAGAGATAGCACTCGTGTGTCTCTACAAGGGTAAACCTGATGAAAGTTTGGATTCCCTCAGGTACAAGCGGTTTTGTGAACAGGTCGCAGTCAAGACTTCGAAGATACTCCCACAGACCTTACCGCCCACATCTGCTGCAGCGAGATATCACAGCAGACGGGTGTATCTGCAAATACAGCAGTGGAAAGGAAACAACAGCCTACAACCAGTGGATTGGGGCTGGAGAATGAGCGACGGCAATCTTGTTCCTGTTATGACCGACCTCCCTCCAGCACCTCAGGATTTGTTGAATGTTATCCGGTGCAACTGTTCGACCGATTGTGGTTCCGCACGGTGTACATGCCGCAAGAACAACTTGGAGTGTTCTCCTGCTTGTGGTCAGTGCCGTGGATCTGGCTGCACCAACTCCGTCCTGGACAGTTTCAGCGACGACGATGACGAGGAAAATGATGATTAGGTAGTGGACTGTTGTTATAGACTGTTACATGCAGCTGAATTAGTTAATTGTGGACATTTTTTTACTTTTAGCGAATCCTTGACTTCCGACAGTATTTTATGAGTCAGTATTATTAGTTTCTCTATATGTGATTTTATTATGAGTTTGTGATTTTAATCAACAAAATGTGCCATAATTCTGAAACAGTCATGACAAGTGATTCATGTATTTGCATATCAGTGATCAGTATTTAGCTATTGGGAATTTTGTTTACGTGCTTATTTTTTTGTTCCGTACGGGCCGTACTGGGGCTGTAACATGCTGTAATTCCTGATATTAAAAGTATAATTATATACCATGTGCTCGGAATGTATCGCAAAATGTGAACAAATCGTACCGCAAAAGGATGAAAAGGGGGGTCCATGTACCAGTGATTTTGACAGACACCCCATATTTTTAGAGCTTTAGACTTTTGATATGTTATCTGGTATATATTACTGCATACAATTTCGCACTGATATGTAGTGTTGCAGTTTTTTCCTATCTGGCCCCATATTTGGGCTAAATGGCTTGGACTATATGTCGGCTGGAAGTCCTACACCGGAATTGCTCTCGGCACCCTTTAAAAAATATTGGATATGCCCACACTCCTTTCTAAAAGTTATTAAAATTCAGAGAACGACAGCATTGGTTTGTCTTACTTATAATGTTAGCTCTTATATGCAGTGTTGGCTTGTAATATGCATTGCCATACCACTTTTAATATCACCACACAGCTCTTTTTCACGGCAATAGCTGAGTTTTTGACAAAACAAATATCACCTGTATGTAATAATAAGACTAAATATGTGTAGTAAATTTTTTTTTAGCAGGTTTAGAATATATCACCCCATATCGCGAATGTACATGTATATCTAATCCGACACACTTAGACACAAAATGGCGTCCAAATTTGAGTTGACACAACTCTCTATATACAGGGACTCTAGATGTGACTAAGAAACAGATCTCAGTTTGACAGAAACAGATGCCCGTGACTAAATGCAGAAAACCAGATGCGAACGAATTGACAAAAAAAACGAGCAAATTGACTGATACAGAATTACGACCTGAACCCTATGCAGGTTTAATGGCTCGAGTGGCACAGATTTCCGGACTGGGTACCTTCCACCCAGGTATCATGGCTCCTATGATCATGAGTTTTGATAGAAAATGAATGAATGAAATGAAATTTTTGTTAGAATGAAAGAATTAATGAAACTATTGAAATTTGCGGTTCTTGAATTGGAAGTAAAAAGAGGTTGTGTACATGTTGTTCGATAGTAGTCCAGTCAAAGTAGTGGCTTGACCCACCACTAATTGCAACAGAATGTTTTTCACTGCTATGCATTTCAGGAAAGTCCCCTAAACACCATACTAAAAGTATACCAAAATATATTTGGTCGAAAGGCGTCAAATTTGCATAATATGCAAAATAGCTGCCGCCATGAGGAAAAATCAATTTTCCACAGTAATTCTGTATCGAAGTATCCAATCATGAGAAAGTAAGTAGGTAGACCCATATTTTCAGGGTTGATGATTATGAAAAGTTCATTTCTGGATGAATTATATGCATACAATTCAATGAAGTATGCAAATTAGATGCCACCGTTTTTCAAAAAAAACATTTCTGCCAGAACTCTATCTCTTGACCCAATCTTGACAAGTGAAATGTGTATACCCATATTTTCAAGATAAGGGAATATGATAAGTACATTTCTGGATGAATTACCAGTTCTCGGATGTCACTCGTCATCCAAGATACTCCAGTCTCCAGTCATGGACAATCCAGTCTTGATGAGTTAGCACAACTCAAATCTTTACACTCTCCACACATCCATGAGCAGTCAAGGCCATGCTTCTTGCATGTACATTTAGTGGTGCTGCACCCTGCCTTGCAGTTACATCTGAATATCTCAGTAAGTTTCGGTGGCGCTGGTGGCAGATGAGTTTGCACTGGGAGTAACTGACCCTCGCTGATCTTCCATCCCCATTCATCTGATTTCAATTGTCCAACATTTCCTTTCCACTCCTGAATTTGGAAGTACACTCTTAGACTGTGAAACCTTGTAGCTGCAGATGTTGGCGGCAAGTTCTGGGCCTCAACATATTTGGTACTTTTCGCAACCTTCTCACAGAATCGCTTGTATCGTAGGGCATCAATACTTTCATCTTGATTTCCATTGTACATACATGCAAGGGCCTTCTCACCTGCTGCAACTTATATCATCCTTTGGTACATGTCCTTCCTGGACATGATGTGATGGAGGTGCTGGCTCAGAATGTAAAAGAGGGTTTACCGTGGGAGTTGTTGTATGCAGATGATCTGGTGTTGATTGCAGAAAGTATGGATGGACTGAAGGAGAAGACGAACAAGTGGAAGGAATGTATGGAGGCAAAAGGTCTGAAGGTGAATATGGGAAAAACGAAGGTGATGGCAAGTGGTAAAGCATGTGGTGAGGTGGAAAGAACTGGGAAGTGGCCGTGTGCTGTGTGCAGGAAGGGTGTCGGAGTGAACTCCATTCAATGTACAATGTGCGCTGAGTGGGTTCATCAAAAATGTAGTGGTTTGAGAGGGTCATTTACCAGTGTGGCAGCTACATTCAAATGTAAGGTGTGCACAGAGGGAGCTGCAGATGGAGGAAATGTTGAGTTGGATCTTGGAGATGGCATGAAGCTGGAAGGTGTGAAAACATTTTGTTACCTTGGAGACATGCTGAATGGAGAAGGTGGATTAGACTCGGCAACGGTTGCTCGAGTGAGATGTGCATGGAAGAAGTTTCGGGAACTGAGTGGTGTGCTGACGAGGAGGGGAGTGTCGTTGAAGCTGAAGGGAAAGGTGTATGCTGCATGTGTGAGAAGTGTTATGATTTATGGGAGCGAGACATGGGTAATGAACGTAGAGCAGCAACGAAGGCTGGAAAAGGTGGAAATGCGAATGGTTCGGTGGATGTGTGGAATATCATTGAGAGAGAGGAAGACAAATGATGAATTGCGAAAGATGATGGGAATAGAGCCTGTGATGGATGCTGTGAAGAGAAACAGGTTGAGATGGTTTGGTCATGTGTTGAGGAAGGATGAAAGTGACTGGTTGAGAAGAGTGATGGAAATGAATGTAGAAGGAAGTAGAGGACGGGGAAGACCGAGAAAGACTTGGCTAAAGATGGTCGAAGAAGAAATGCGGGCAAGGGCAAAATGCAGAGGAGATGCAGAAACAAGGGGAGATGCAGAAAATAGGGCAAAATGTAGAACATTGTCATGGGGACTGCAAGGCTAACCCCCGCTCTTGCAGGGAAAATGGCCTTAAAATGCCTGTTGTTGTTGTTGTTGTTGTTGTACATGTCCTTCCTGGGTGAACAGGTCCGCATGTTTCATGAATTGGACGTCGTTTTGGATGTGCTTCAGGGCAACAGTTTTGCCAATGCCATACGCACTGGATGTTGTGTCACAGCCAAGCAGGGCGTGTAGAAATAGCATTCTGTCACAGACATTCATTCCCAAGGTTATCTTGGTCTTTTTGATGTTCCATACTCGACGTTTCTTTGCGTTAAGTTTTGGCTCAGGCTTGAAAAATATGTCCCTCCCTTGCATGTCGGCATGGTAGCAAAGAAGAATCAGTAGGTCTGTGTCGTCACCAACAAGACCTGTATCTATTGTCTTTGCAAATTCCACAGCAGTCTGGACAATCAGCACATCAGCATCCCCCTTGGCATGAATTGTGAGACATCCCGCCTTCTCTAGGGACTCACTTAGGATGTAAATGAAGCGTTGTTTGTTTGTGTTTGCTAGTAACTCATTCTTCTTACAGCTTCAGGACTGTTTGACCAGTGAAAGTGACATTTGGTCCTATGCAGCTTCCTACCCATCTCCGATGCGCAGCATCCTCGTTCGTGGGACCGTCGTCGTACTGCTTTGACCCCCGGTAGACCCCTTTCGACCCCGATTTTTCCAGGTGAGCTAATGAATAAATAAATAAATAAGTAGTCAGATTTTTGTTGTCGTTGCAAGTTGTGTGAATATAAAAAGAACCATAATTGAATAGCCAGATCCACATCCCCCGAATTAAAATCAGGTAAACTGAAACATCCAATTCCCAAATATAAATATTTACGCGAAGTCCTGTCATGTCCTGGCGGCTGCTTTATCCGGGCACTTCATCGAGGTTCTTTATCAAAATTGCTGGATCACCTGTAGACGTTTAGCCTTTAGAAAAACAACGAAAAGGACAATTCAGTTTGATACGAAATTCATTGTCGAAAACAATTCAGTGTGAAAAGCTGAAACGAACTCTTGCGCAGCGAGCACGTGCGTTTTGTATACCCGGAAGTGACGACACGAAATGTGTCCATGCGAGCTCGGAAACGTCAATTTGTTTTTGAGTATAAAATCTTTGAGCCCGTTACCTGGTTGTATTCATGTCTCCCTAACCTGCTACAGCCAACTCTTGCCGCCCTTTTAACTAGAACGGCACTCAGTAGAGAGCATACCTCCGCCAGGTGAACAGTTTACGTTTTATATCCCAGAGTAGGCCAGAAAATCACAATACAGAATCACATTTAATCAAAATCATCCGTCCACAACTTTTAGAGATATCTTGTTCACAAACGGATAGACAGGAGGAAAAACATAACTCCCATCCACCTTTGGTGGCGAAGGTAATCATGCCATTAATTCGTGTCGTCATTTCCGCTTTCGCAACTCCCTCTCCCTCTCCCTCTCCTCCCCCCTAGAGTCCCTTTATTCAGATCTACTCCCCCCCCTCCCCCCCCCCCCCCTGTTTATTGAGTAGTAGTGGTACTACTAGTGGTGGTACTAGTAGTAGTAGTGATGGTGTTGGTGGTAGTAGTACTGTGGTGGTGGTAGTAGTAGTACTGGTGGTGGTAGTAGTAGTTGTAGTAGTACTGGTGGTGGTAGTGGTAGTAGTGGTGGTGGTGGTAGTAGTAGTTGTAGTAGTACTGGTGGTGGTAGTGGTAGTAGTAGTGGTGGTGGTAGTAGTAGTACTGGTGGTGGTAGTAGTAGTACTGGTAGTGGTAGTAGTAATAGTGGTGATGGTGGTGGTTGGGTTAGTGGTAGTAGTAGTAGTACTGTGGTAGTGGTAGTAATACTGTGGTAGTGGTAGTAGTAGTGGTGGTGTTAGTGGTAGTAGTAGTAGTAGTAGTAGTAGTACTGTGGTAGTGGTAGTAGTAGTGGTGGTGTTAGTGGTAGTAGTAGTAGTAGTAGTACTGTGGTAGTGGTAGTAGTAGTGATGGTGTTGGTGGTAGTAGTACTGTGGTAGTGCTGGTGGTAGTACTGGTGGTGGTAGTAGTAGTTGTAGTAGTACTGGTGGTGGTAGTGGTGGTAGTAGTAGTAGTGGTGGTGGTAGTAGTAGTAGTACTGGTGGTGGTAGTAGTAGTACTGGTAGTGGTAGTAGTAAATAGTGGTGGTGATGGTGGTTGGGTTAGTGGTAGTAGTAGTAGTACTGTGGTAGTGGTAGTAATACTGTGGTAGTGGTAGTAGTAGTGGTGGTGTTAGTGGTAGTAGTAGTAGTAGTAGTAGTAGTACTGTGGTAGTAGTAGTGGTGGTGGTGGTAGTAGTACTGCGGTAGTAGTAGTATTAGTAGTAGTAGTACTGCGGTAGTAGTAATGGTAGTAGTAGTACTGTGGTAGTAGTGGTAGTAGTAGTACTGTGGTAGTAGTAGTAGTAGTAGTAGTAGTAGTAGTACTGCGGTAGTAGTAGAAGTAGTAGTAGTAGTACTGCGGTAGTAGTAGAAGTAGTAGTAGTAGTACTGTGGTAGTAGTAGAAGTAGTAGTAGTTGTACTGTAGTAGTAGTAGTAGTAGTAGTACTGTGGTAGTGCTAGTAGTAGTAGTAGTGGTGGCGGTAGTGGTAGGAGGAGGCGAAGGAGGAGGAGGAGGAGGTTGGGAGGAAGCAGCCAAACAGAGCCTGTTTTGTCTGTAATCAAAGGCAAGTAACCAATGAGAAACACCCGGCGGCTCCGTTTTCCGCCTTCACAATGGCCGACAATGGGCTGACGCCGAATCTAACCGCCGCTTCCTTCATATCGCCAAGTTTGCGGGCCGAGGATGCAGAGGCTCTGGCGTCGCGGGTCTACGAGTCGGCGGCGAAGGGTAAAGTTCTGATGTTGGCCGCGTTGCTCCTGGGCAGGTCGGAGAGGCAGGTGTGGTTCTTGTTGAGTCAGAGTACGCAGCGAGGCCGGGAGCGCTGCACACCGCTCATCGCCGCCGCCTGGGCCGGTCACACCAAGGTCGTGCGCCTCCTGGTCGAGACGCACGGCGCGGACACCGAACAGACGGGCACCGTCAATTTCGACGGCTACGTCATCGAAGGGGCCACGGCGTTGTGGTGCGCGGCGGGGGCGGGCCACGACCAGGTGGTTGGGACGCTCCTGCTCCGAGGGGCCGACGTGAACCACCGGACGGCCACGAGCTCCACGCCGCTGCGGGCCGCCTGCTTCGACGGCTACGTCAAGGTGGTCCGTTTGCTGCTGGATCACGGCGCCGACCCGAGCATCGCGAACAAGTTCGACAACACGTCGCTCATGATCGCCGCGTACCGGGGCCACTCGCACGTGGTGGAGATGCTGCTGAATCGCGGCGCCGACCTGGACTCCCGGACCCACTGCGGGGCCACCGCCCTGCACTTCGCCGCCGAGGCCGGAGACGTGGTTGTTGTGCGGATGCTGGCCACCTGGGGGGCCCGGATGTTGCCCAACGAGCACGGAATGACCCCCCTCAAGGTGCGCTGCTCTTTCCTTGCTCCGTTTGATGTTACTCCATGTGGATCGAAATTAATATCGATGTGGATATGTATTCAATAAATCGTCGTTAATACGTGATGGCCAAAGGTAAACTTGGAACAGGTGAGAGTTACTAATGAATTAAATTTTGTGTTCAGAGAAGAGTTCTCGAGATTAACAATGGTGTCCGAGGAGCACAGGTAATCTTGGGGGGAAGTTACCCACAGGAGGATGTGGTAGGGGAGTTGTGGTCCATCACCAATGAGCTTGCTATGACCGTTTCGTTGGAGTGTTTGAGGCACCTGGCGAGCGCACTATAAGCTTATTTACCTCCACTATCGAAGGTGGAACGAGGTTATCTTTTCACCCCTGTTTGTCTGTGTGCAGGATGTCGCAAAAAGTTGTGGACGAGTTATGACGAACCTAGGTGGGTGACTTGGGTAGACGACGAGAACGAACCGATTCGATTTTGGTTCAGGTTGCACATCTGCCCGATCCGTGGGAGACAAAACTAAACCTGTTCATCCTGGTGGAGGTGTGCATCCTACTGAGTGCTGTTCGAATTGGTAATAGAACACACCCCTGCTTCCTCCTCCTCATACCCGCTCACCTTTCCTTCTGCTCCCAGCTCACCCCTCCTCCTGGTCCCAGCTCACCCCCCCCTCCTGGTCCCAGCATGCCCCTCCTCCTTCTCCCAGCTCACTCCTCCTCCTGCTTCCCCATTCAGCCCTCCTCCTGATCCCCGCTCAGCCATCCTCCTGCTCCTAGCTCACTCCTCCTCCTCCTGCTTCCCGCTCAGCCATCCTCCTGCTTCCCGCTCAGCCATCCTGCTTCCAAACTCACCCCTCCTCCTGCTCCCAGCTCACCCCTTCTCCTGCTCCCAGCTCACTCATCCTCCTGCTCCCAGCTCACTCATCCTCCTGCTCCCAGCTCACTCATCCTCCTGCTCCCAGCTCACTCATCCTCCTGCTCCCAGCTCACTCATCCTCCTGCTCCCAGCTCACTCATCCTCCTGCTCCCAGCTCACTCATCCTCCTGCTCCCAGCTCACTCACCCTCCTGCTCCCAGCTCACTCATCCTCCTGCTCCCAGCTCACTCCTGCTCCCAGCTCACTCCTCCTCCTACTGCCCTCTCCTCCTCCCCCCTCACCATCTTCCTGCTCCCTCTATGGCTCAGGAGCAAAGTAAGGGTGAGATGTATTGAGTGGAAAAGTAAAATCATGAAGGTGGATTTTGCAGCCCAGACATTGAGCACCAGCATTGCATATTTGGAGGATCTGCATTCAATTTGCTGAGTGAACATGTTTGATTCAGAAGATGACAATATTCACAGCTTCACACTGATACGGCGGATCTCTGAATGCTATTGTGAATTCAGATTCCATCATCAGGTGAGAGCTGAGAGCAATGAATGAGCAATGAATGAATGAAGAAGTACAGCAAACTGATCTTGTTCTCTCATCCATAAAGAATAACAGGTATCAATAGTTTATGGTGGCTCACAATCCAGTGGCTTTAATTAATGGCTGGACTACGCTTGTCTACTCCTGATGGATCATAATCCAGTGGCTATCATGGCAATACTACTCGTGTAAATACTCACTTGCAATGATGCTGTTTTTCTGTGTTCTGTTGGATGTTATTGTCACTTTGACTGTACCTTTGCCTGGTCCCAAGTCCAAGCATCTGGATGAATCCCCAATTGGTCTCTCACAATTCGGGAGCAAATAACGAGAGAGTCGGCAAATTTCCATGAAAACAATCTTTGAGAGCAATCGGTTTCTACCTTCCCAGTAGTCTGTTTACAAAATGATCGGCATGACAATATGGCTGCCGGAGCACTTCCGCTGACTTCACTTCCCGACTTGATTTTTGTCAATTCCCGGGTTAAAAAAGCATTGTTGCAGTGCTGTGTTTATGAAATGCCATCGTGTGCTGCTTACGGTAGTGAAAGCCATGACGGTGGTGACCAAAGGGGAAGAGGAATCACGTTTCATCGGTAAGAGCTGTTGGCATCCAGCGATCCAGCGTGCAGGAACTCGTGCGAGATCAAAGATGGCGGGCAAATGGCTTCAAAGAATGAGCTTCCATTCCTATCCAGCTGGTATAGCATAGAGATTAGTGCATGAAGAACTAATGGAACGTGAAATAAGGTGGTGTAAAAGACGCTGCATCAACGGCAGTAAACGTCCGGATTTTTTTTTTCTACAACCTTTAAAATATTTATTTTATTTCAATTTAATTATATACAGTTTTGGAACACTGCAGAATACAAAAACCCTTTTTGGCACTTTCAAAAACCTTCCGTCTATAAGACAAAATAACCACCACCAGTACTACTACTTCCATCAAAATATTACCCCATTTTACATCATCACATCCAATCTCTCGTAGACTCTGCCCTTGTCCTTCTTCTTTAAGACCGTGAGGTAAGGTGTTCTATGAACTCTCCAGTTCTAGTTGAGCAATAATGGGGGTGGAGACCCAGACGTTTGGTGGAGGTGCTCTTTGTCAAGTCATTCTGGGGCGTGTGATCTCGGGTATGAAATAAGCTGTGGCCCGAGTGCCAAATGCCACCAAAAACTGTCGGGCCATCAAAACCTGATTTGATTCTAGGTGGCCCATGTGGCCACTTGTGCCAAAATGTTCGATGTATCATCTTCGTCGATGTATTCGGTCGTTACTTATCGTTATGCAATGTCAACGAACTAAACTTGCTAAGGGCACTACGGGTCATGCGGCAAAGGTTGTAGCGACTTCATTTGTTCCCCTCACTTGGAGTTCCGAAGGTGGAGCGCTGCAAGTTATCTTCATAAACGTGTACCGTGTTTTTCCGCTTTCGGTGGTGCGGGTTTGGCTAACCCCCGCTCTAGCAGGCAAAATGGCCTTAAAATGCCTGTTGTGTTTGTTGTTGGTGGTGTGGGTTTAGGAGTTTAGGAGGGTATTAGGAGTGACACTTAAGAACCCTCAATTGTATCACAAGCAAGAGGACTTTGTATTATTTTCACACACTTTGGCCTATGTTGCTTTAGATTTGACTGCAAAAAAGGCTAAGGCACCCCGGCAATGGCGCGCGCTGAAGGATATGTTATTTATTTATTTTGCATGGGGGCGGTGTACTTTGAATGTAGCTCTACTTGTTTGTTTGCTTTATTTGCAAAGTGTACAGCAAAGAAATAATGGACTTTCTTCCTAATTTGCCTGAATCTGGTGCGACAGGTGGCAGCTGAGAGCTGCAAGCGGTCTGTGGTGCACCTGCTTCTCGAATACAGCAACTGCGACATGGAGATTCGCACAGAGGCGTTTGAGCTCCTTGGGGCATCGTATGCTAATGACCGTGATAAATATAATCCTGAGATGGCCTACGATTACCTGCGACTTGCAATGAGCCAACGTCAGTGCTACTCTTTGAAGAAGAAAGTCTTGCAGCCAATCAAAGCATATGGTAACCGCACCGAGAGCTGCACAATTGCCGAGCTCGAGATGATTCGGCATGACCCTGATGCGCTGCACGTGGAGGGACTTCTTGTCCGCGAGCGCATCCTTGGCTCGGACAATGTGGATGTGGCTCATCCCGTAATTTACCGAGGTGCTGTGTATGCTGACAAGTTTCAGTTTGACGCTTGCCTCGCTCTGTGGCTCCATGCTTTAGCAATGAGGGAGAGGAACCGGCGGAACATACAGAAGGACCTCCTCCGCTTTGCACAGGTATGACATTATTTTTGTTTGAATGGTAGCATATTCACCATCCCAATGGGATGGATTGTACTGTTATGCATCTGGTATGAATGAATGAATGAATGATCGTTTAAGGCCATTTTGCCCGCTAGAGCGGGGGTTAGCCTTGCGGGCCCCATGACAATCATGGTTCCCTGTTTGAGGCAATGTTTTTATGGCCGGATGTCCTTCCTGACGCCAACCCTTGGTCACGCTCTTACGATGCGCAGGGATACGGTGTACCTATTCTAAACCGGGGTACACACCGTGATCATTCATCCCAGCAAGCTGGTACTCAATTTGCCGACCTCGGAAGGATGACAGGCTGAGTCAACCCACCTGGCGTTAATTCAGCGATCGACCGGGATTCGAACCTAGGATCCTAGGATCCCAAGCCGGCACCCTAACCGCTAAGCCAACACCAGGCTATTGTATTACTGTTATGCATCTGGTATAGGGGGATAAAATGGGGGTGGGGGGAGGTATGGATAGATTGGAATAGTTGTCATCATACATATATATTAGAATGTGTGATGCAATTCCTGTAATTAATGAAATGACAAGCACATGTTTAAAAAGATGGTTCCGGGCACCACTTTAACGCTCCTAAGTCCGAATGGTGGTACTACCCTGAGTGGTTGCTGTCTACAATCCACTACCTGTAATGGAATTCATCCAACATCTCGTTCACAGAAGTGAGGCTTTATTGAAATCGATTCACACAAGTCCGAGGCACACAAACAATTAACGTATTAGCTATTGAATCGTATAAAGTATAAGTATAAAGTTTACTCAAGCATAGTATAAAGACCAAGCCATCGATCTGGTCTTACCAAGATGAATGCAGCGCAGACCAGAACATGGTGCGTTCAGAATGCGTAATTCTCTCTTCACACATAAAGACCGCTCGACTATGTATATATATATATCCAGCACGCACTAGATGACCACCACCCCCCCCCACCCCCCCCACCCTCTTCGTCTTCTTCAGTTTCACTACACTATCCAAAGATGGTCGGATACATCGAATGGGACATGATAAAGCACGCTGTTGCTGTCTACAACCTACTACCTAAAGATGGTCCGATGCGTCTAGTGGGACATTATAAAGCTTGTGTGCCACGTTGCTGGTTGGTTGCTCGTCTTTGCTGCTTTGTGGTTTCTAATTAAGGTTACCAAGTAATACGGCTCGGAGGCAAGTGTGCATACATCAAGGCCATCCTGCCAGCCAAAATGCAATTAATTTATGTTTAACTACCGAGTTCATCGGCAGATAATAAACATATATATATATATATTTTAAAAAAATTATTTATTTAACAGCATTTCTTGCTTTCATGATGAATCTGTTGGATTTTTTTTTTTATGGCTGGTCTCGTCAAAATGTCACTTTTGCGGATCAGTGAGGTCAGTGGAAAAATTAACCTATAAACCGTTAAAATTTAATCCTAAGTGTCAATGGTGGGTGATTATTGAAGTTTATGATGATCCATTTATTGTTTTATGTATGTCCACCTTTTGGTCATTTGTAGAACTTGCATTCTTAAAATCGGAATATGACAAGTACTGTGTTGTGTTCACAATCCAACATTTAATTGTCCAGAAGCCTACCCTAATACAGTGGGTGCATGCGCAGGTCTTTTCACAAATGATCCTGCTTGGGGAGTTGGTGCCTGCTGATGTGCTCGAGTGTGTACTGAAATCTTGCGTTTTGGAAATCGAGCGCAGCCAGAAGGCTATGAGAGCCGCTTCTCTGTTGGACTACGGCAAAGCAGTAGACGCACATGAAGGGAATCTACATACGTTTCTCTACCTGGTTTGCGTGGCAGCTCGCATTTCCTGTGGCGAGGAACAGAATGCTTGCCTCAACCGCCACATCTACTATCTCCTTCAGTTGGACCCACGGACAAGGCGAGGGTCTAGTTTGCTGCACCTGACTGTTCACGGTGACACTCCTGTGGACGATTTCCACACTGATGCTGTGTGCTCATTCCCGAGCCTGCATGCCGCACAGAGGCTGCTGGCGTGCGGTGCTTCACCAAATGCTACAGACAACCAGGGGAACACCCCAATGCACTTGATTGTGTGTTATGCACGTCCTATCAGTGACTTTCTCACCCTCCATGGAATAATCATTGCACTACTTGAGGCCGGGGCACATGCAGACGCGACCAACTGCAACGGGCAGACTCCATTTGAGTGCTGTACGACTGGTGTGGCTGAAATCGTGCTTCGGACGGAGACGAGAGTGAGCCTCAAGTGTCTCGCTGCCCGTGTGGTACGTACGCATGGCATTGCTTACCAAAGTCACATCCCCCGAGCCCTTGAAAACTTTGTTGCAATGCACTAGAGGCCTGTGGCCAATGCCTGGCTCATGACTTGTTCCGTCGCATTTGGAGAGAGGTTCATCATCTGGCCTTACTCTTACCTTCCCACCTCCAATGGATAGTGGATGAGGTGTGATTTTTCCAGCTATTATATGATCGTTGTAATAAACGATCAATTTGGTTACTTTTCAGTCAAACTCGCACAAAGTTTTGCTTCGATTTCCTGGTTGTGCAGAATACCTTTGATCCATAAATGTGCTGATGTACTTTGAAAGTTGATGGGGTAGAAATTGCAACTTAACTATTACAGTATATTCAGTTTTTAAATTCATTTGGCATCCATGGAACAATGGCCCAAAACTTTTATTATTATTACGGAAACGACGTTATACTTCTAATCCGAGGCTTCACAACATTGCTGTTATCCATTTAATTTGAAATTTATCTTCTCCATTTCGTCACTCTTGTTCTGATTATTTGTTATTGAGGAAGCTGCTCAAGCCACCTTTGCAGTGCGAACATCGTTCCGGCAGACAGTATCTCGGTAATGTGGCCTTGTCCTTGCTCCGTGGGCAGGAAAGCTGAAACGGGAATCTCCTCAATTTGGTGCTTTCCTTCTTTTACAGTGCATATCCTAATGAGAAAAAAATGATGTTTATCCGCTTTTAACAAAAGGCAATTTGGGTTATTTTGTTTTGCCATATCCGTGCAAATGTTGTGTGTAAGAGGTACCTGATGTTGGGTCGAAGGTTTTGAATTTTCGGCTCTATTCCAAACACCAAGACCCTGGCCACATTGGGCTCGATCCAGGCACAGGCATTCACCTCGTTTTCACAGAGATTTATCTCCTCCTAATGGTAATGCCACCGGAACATGGTCAATAACACTTTGGATTTTAAATTGTTACACTAATAAAACGTGATCTTCAAGTGTTGTAGCTCGTTACATCCACCACCAAATGTGGATGGAGGTTATGTTTTCACCTCTGCCTGTCTGTCTGTCTGAGCAGGATATCTGAAAAATTTATGGATGGTTTCAGACGAAATTTGGTGGACAGGTTGGGTGTTTGACAAGGACGAATTCATTCGATTTTGGTGAAGATCCGAATCTGGATGTGAGAATTTTTTTTTTAAAGTGATTCTTCACCATTAAGTGATGGGGCCAAAAACGATATAGCAAAAAAGTTGCCTATTATGCCAAAACTAGGTGGGTGACAAGAACAGGCCGATTCGATTTTGGTTCAGGTCCAGATGCAGATCTGGCCTATCTGTGGAATACAAAACGTAAACCGTTCAACCTGGGGGAGTTATGTGCTCTACTGAATGCCGTTATCGTACTGCACCTGTGGCTGTCCTCGCACAAAAGCAAATGATAAGATGATGTAATGCATAGGTTTTTATTTTAAAATAGCTTTTCAGATAAACTTCGAGGTTAACCTTTGTCCCATGAACTTAAACACCTTGTGAATTTTTTTTTCAATATTCAGTACAATTGCTTAATTCCCATCTGATGCACGAATGCAGTGTTTACCTGCAAATCCGCACGGTGTCGGGAAGATCTGATGAGCAAATATATCACGATGTGATGTCTTTGAGGGAGTCCCAAGTTGAGTTGCGTTGGGTGAACAGACTGAGCAGAAAGCAGTGTAAATGCATGAAAAAAAAAAAAAAAAAAGCTGAATTGGAATTGCATTGGAAATATGTTGCAACGATATGAAGGTCCAGATTTGACAGTACAGTGGCAACCTTTACGTTGTAGCTTTTAATTGAAGTTTTGATGCTAAATTATCTGCTTTGGTACTTGTAACACGTGTAAGCATTGGTAAAGCTAACTTTTTATTTACTTTTCCTTGGACTTTTGGTTCATATCTGCTGCTCCGGCCACCAATTCCTTACCTCCCACAATCCCAAGGTCAAAACTGTGCAGTGTGAAGGGTTGATTTGAATTCCAGCTTCTTCTTGCAATTCCCGCAAACCAGCAGCAGTTATCTACTCGGACAACAACAACAACAACAACAGGCATTTTAAGGCCATTTTCCCTGCTAGAGCGGGGGTTAGCCTTGCAGGCCCCATGACAATCTTCTTCATTTTGCCCTATTTTCTGCATCTCCCCTTAACCCCCTTGCCCGCATTTCTTCTTCGACCATCTTTAGCCAAGTCTTTCTCGGTCTTCCCCGTCCTCTACTTCCTTCTACATTCATTTCCATCACTCTTCTCAACCAGTCACTTTCATCCTTCCTCAACACATGACCAAACCATCTCAACCTGTTCCTCTTCACAGCATCAATCACAGGCTCTATTCCCATCATCTTTCGCAATTCATCATTTGTCTTCCTCTCTCTCAATGACACTCCGCACATCCACCGAACCATTCGCATTTCCACCCTTTCCAGCCTTCGTTGCTGCTCTACGTTCATTACCCATGTCTCGCTCCCATAAATCATAACACTTCTCACACATGCAGCATACACCTTTCCCTTCAGCTTCAACGACACTCCCCTCCTCGTCAGCACGCCACTCAGTTCCCGAAACTTCTTCTATGCACATCTCACTCTAGCAACTGTTGCCGAGTCTGATCCACCTTCTCCATTCAGCATGTTATCTACTAGGACAAACGTCAAAATAAGGTCATATGCCATGCTCATTTATAAAGAGATCTATGATTGAGAGATAGGTTTACAGTAAAGATATTTGGACTGCAGGGCAGGTAAAAAGCTGGATTACCCAAGGCAGTTGCAACAGTTTCAAAAACGTTACAAAAGACATCAGCAAGTACAAACATTGAGTGATTACACAGGCTGTTCTCTACCGCAAGAGGCTGGCATCCTCCACGGTAATGATCGGCGACCAGTATTGTTTTGTGGATACATCAACGACGATGTGTCTTTTGCATGAGAATGGATCTGATTACAAGGGGATCTGAGATGTTTGAAATGATGAATGGCACAGAGAAAAGAAGTGAAGAGTTTTGCAGTAGACTGCATGGTGATAGGACAAGGGCCATGGCCTGAGAGTAACGAAGAGGAGAAGTTAGGACTGTTAGGACTAATAAAGCACCGTTTTATTGGATTTATGTGGTGTTCATAAAACACAGGCAAGATGGGCGATTATGGCCTACTGTATACAATTTCCTTGTACGAGTACACCCATTCCATACACCAACACCTTGTACTCATGCAGCAATGACGTCATCTGAAGTGGTGTTCCAGCCATAATTGGTTGAATTGAAATCCATAACCAAAAATCTGAAACCTCTATCTGATTTATGACCGATGAGTGAAACATTAAATGAAGGACGTCATGTCACATGGTATGGCGGCCATATTGGATTAAAGGGAAAAAATTGGACAATTTTCTCTGAAACTGCTCAACGAATTTTTTTTAAACTTAGCATGTCATCAACTCCCCATGGGGTATATAGGGTGATACGGATGACATCATCGGTGAAGTGGTATTACAGCCATAATTGGTTGAATTGAAATCTTTATCCGAAAAATCTGAAACTTCACATATCTGATCTAAGACCCAATTTGAGGGAAGAATTACATTTATGATGTACATAACCCATGCCAAGAAACTGTGTGACATCAGAGTGCATGGATAATGTGGGTATATGGGCCATAATAGCATTATGGCCATAATAGCAGATTGAACGCGCCAGGCGAGACTATGCATTATACGAGTGCCGTTCTACTTACTTTTATTATTAGAAGCGGCATTGGAAAAACGCCACAACATGCTATCTTAACATGGAGATACACGTTAACACAGATTTCGCCCAAGACGATCTCTCTTGACGCATCAGCAAAATGTATTTAAACATTTCTATTTGAAGATTGAGGTTTGTACAACTACCCTATGCTCACTAGTAGGGTTGAAGTTCAAATTGAGGACTTGTTTTCTTTTCTAATCAAAGCTGTTTGAGTTAAATCTAAACCCAATATCAGATTGTGCAAAGGCAGTTCTACATTTTCATGAACTTTAGCAAAACGATTTCAAGAAGCTTGACATCGACATATTGCCGTTTTGGTTTCAAGTGCCACATGTTAAGGTTTCTGTGTGGCAACGAAGTTTCTGGTGTACTGTCGCATTCAAACTACTCATTGGTTGTTGCCACCATGCAGTGCCCACGTTTTTGATTAGCTGTGTTGTAAATATCAAGTGAGAAGTGCTGCGGCCATCAGTATTTGACAACACACAAGGATCGGTAGACAGAAACAAAAGCAGAAAAATGTGTTTTGGAGAAAGAGGAGAAATCTGACCTGTTCATGGGGCTCAATGTGACCACCTAAAATGACAAAAAGATAATGGGTATAATCAGTTGCATTCCATCTAGTAATTCTCATTACTCATGAATGTTTATGCCGTTGATACCTCGCCTACTCTTCACGAAGGACACCGTGGGATCTTTTACGTCCACCAATTAATGCTGGCAAATGGGACGCCCAGTTTTATGTCCATCCGAGGGACGGCACACACATCGATGAATCGCCCTGCCTGTGAGACAGGGGCATGACAGTTTCTAGCTGGGTCGGGATTCCAACCCAAGCTAGACAGCTTCGAGGTGAGTGTGCATGCATCTAGGCCACCCTGCCAGCCCACAGGATACAATACAAAACGATATGCTTTGCAAATGTACTTGTAGCTCAATTGAAAATTGCACACCAGGTCAAATTAACTTGGTGTCAAGTCACATGTTTATATATCCAAAGAGGTTGTCGATGTGGTGAAGTACACGTCACACACTGGAACAACGAACAGTCACAAAACCAAGAAACACATGAAATGCGGTGTGCTCCGTTTTCATGCGTTTCAAAATGACTGACGGTGTCTGCCCACCCGCCATGCAAGCAGATGGGTGTCTGCTTTTCACTTTTTGTCCGCTTTTTCAGAAATTCACTGTCGGCTTTTTAAAATCGACATCACAGAAGTTGCAGGTATTAAAGAGACACATCCTGTTTTCATGAATGACTGATTAACGCTGCTGTGACTGATATCATGGTGGGGGAGAGCATGTCCTCTCTACCCTTTTGTGACCTTTGAAGGAAGTGAAGAGGACATCATTTTGCTCTTAAAGTGAGCGACTGTGAACCAGAATCATCAGATTCATACATTTCTGAGATGGTTGATGAGGTTGTTTTTGTGTAAATCGATACGTTACTAACATAATTGCCTTCGATCGTTTTTTGCAAAAAAATTTGTCTTCACTATCAAGAATGCCTAACTATACCCAACATCTCCTGAAAATTTCATGACTATCAAACTAGTTTTTGATCCAAAAAACGCGATTTTTATTATTGGAAAAATTGCCTTATGCACAAAAGTATTCTCAAAATCGGCGAAGGCAATTATGTTCGTAATGTATCGAAATGCATTTATAAATGAACCATAAACACAAGGCAATAGTAGTATACCACCTCAACGAGAGACATATACGCAGTTTCCTGTTATGGAAATCGGAAACGCCAATCACGACTATGACTTCGCACCTTAATCACCGATGATTTAACATGAAAGGCACAAAGCAGTTTGGTACATGCATTCGCACAGGTCATTGGATCAACATACCTGGGGGCACCCAATATCCTGGGAAAAGTTTGAGATGACATGCACGCCGTGTTACCAAGACGTTATGGTCAGAAGACTGAAGGATCACCGACACGCCAACTTCCACGCCACCTGCTCGGAGCGGGGTTAGTTCAAGGGCCTGCTGCTTGCTCAGCAGCTTGACAGGGCAGTGGTGTGCACGCTGTGTCGTGGTGGTATGGAATCGAGTGATGATGTTGATCCAACGTTTCAAAATGTCGTTATATTGAATGGGTAGGGTGGAGAAAGAGAGGGCAAGGATTTCAAACGTCATCACAAGTCAAATTTAGGAATGGTTTAGACTTCGGAGGCTATACACGAGTTTTAGTTTGTTTTTGTTTTTTAACAACTCAGGTCGTGCCCAAAAACGAAGAGTCCCCCCCACCCACCTGACTTCCTACATCTATCTATAATTCCAGTAATCTCTGTCTGTACGTTTGTTTGTCTGTGACCGCTGTTTCTCGACAACCACGGGTCCGATATACTTTTAACTTGCCAGGTATATTGCTGGGGACCCGAGGATGTGCCTTTTCAAGGTTTCATATTAATCGGACAATTACTTACCGAGCTATGTCCAAAAAACGATTCAACCAATCAGAGAGCAGCGAACGATCGCGTGTGCCGAACGTGGCGGGCACACTCTGCCTCGGATGGCACATTTGAGAGCGTATTCATTTATTTCACGTTTGCAAACTATGTTGGCGTTAAACTATGTTTTACAACTAATAAAAACGAATTTGCGATTCATTCGCTTTCCTGCGCGTTTGTGCACGCGATGGCGATTTCTTTACCAAACTCCGGAAGCCGTTCGCTTTGGACCAAACCATTGCATGTAAATAGAGGGGGGGGATTGTCACCACTCGCAAGCCGTTCGCTTTGGACCAAACCATTTCATGTAAATAGAGGGGGGGGGATATAATTTTAGATATAGATATAGTACGGGCATGCCCTAGTCTATCTATAATTCCAGTAATCTCTGTACGTCTGTACGTCTGTACGTTTGTCTGTGACCGCTGTTTCTCGACAACTACCGGTCCGATATACTTGAAACTTGCCAGGTATATTGCTGGGGACCCGAGGATGTGCCTTTTCAAGGTTTGAAATTAATCGGACAAGTACTTACCGAGCTATGGCGATTTAGCCGTTCGCCGTTCGCTTTGCCGTTGCGAATGGACCAAACCATTCATGTAAATAGAGGGGGGGGGGGGGTTCTGTGGTCGTTCGCTTTGGCTTTGCGAATGGACCAAACCATTCATGTAAATAGAGGGGGGGGGGGGGTTCTGTGGTCGTTGCGAATGGACCAAACCATTGTTTTTTTTTTGCAGTTTTTTTTTTTTTTGCAGTTTTTTTTTTTTTGCAAGGAACGGGCACCCACGTACGGGCACGTCCTAGCTTATATATAGTACGGGCATGCCCTAGTCTATCTATAATTCCAGTAATCTCTGTCTGTACGTTTGTTTGTCTGTGACCGCTGTTTCTCGACAACCACGGGTCCGATATACTTTTAACTTGCCAGGTATATTGCTGGGGACCCGAGGATGTGCCTTTTCAAGGTTTCATATTAATCGGACAATTACTTACCGAGCTATGTCCAAAAAACGATTCAACCAATCAGAGAGCAGCGAACGATCGCGTGTGCCGAACGTGGCGGGCACACTCTGCCTCGGATGGCACATTTGAGAGCGTATTCATTTATTTCACGTTTGCAAACTATGTTGGCGTTAAACTATGTTTTACAACTAATAAAAACGAATTTGCGATTCATTCGCTTTCCTGCGCGTTTGTGCACGCGATGGCGATTTCTTTACCAAACTCCGGAAGCCGTTCGCTTTGGACCAAACCATTGCATGTAAATAGAGGGGGGGGATTGTCACCACTCGCAAGCCGTTCGCTTTGGACCAAACCATTTCATGTAAATAGAGGGGGGGGGGATATAATTTTAGATATAGATATAGTACGGGCATGCCCTAGTCTATCTATAATTCCAGTAATCTCTGTCTGTACGTTTGTACGTTTGTCTGTCTGTGACCGCTGTTTCTCGACAACCACGGGTCCGATATACTTTTAACTTGCCAGGTATATTGCTGGGGACCCGAGGATGTGCCTTTTCAAGGTTTCATATTAATCGGACAATTACTTACCGAGCTATGTCCAAAAAACGATTCAACCAATCAGAGAGCAGCGAACGATCGCGTGTGCCGAACGTGGCGGGCACACTCTGCCTCGGATGGCACATTTGAGAGCGTATTCATTTATTTCACGTTTGCAAACTATGTTGGCGTTAAACTATGTTTTACAACTAATAAAAACGAATTTGCGATTCATTCGCTTTCCTGCGCGTTTGTGCACGCGATGGCGATTTCTTTACCAAACTCCGGAAGCCGTTCGCTTTGGACCAAACCATTGCATGTAAATAGAGGGGGGGGATTGTCACCACTCGCAAGCCGTTCGCTTTGGACCAAACCATTTCATGTAAATAGAGGGGGGGGATATAATTTTAGATATAGATATAGTACGGGCATGCCCTAGTCTATCTATAATTCCAGTAATCTCTGTCTGTACGTTTGTTTGTCTGTGACCGCTGTTTCTCGACAACCACGGGTCCGATATACTTTTAACTTGCCAGGTATATTGCTGGGGACCCGAGGATGTGCCTTTTCAAGGTTTCATATTAATCGGACAATTACTTACCGAGCTATGTCCAAAAAACGATTCAACCAATCAGAGAGCAGCGAACGATCGCGTGTGCCGGCGTTGCGAATGGACCAAACCATTCCATGTAAATAGAGGGGGGGGGGGTTCTGTGGTCGTTGCGAATGGACGAAACCATTTCATGTAAATAGAGGGGGGGGATTGTCACTGTACTCGCAAGCCGTTCGCCGTTCGCTTTGGCGTTGCGAATGGACCAAACCATTTCATGTAAATAGAGGGGGGGGATATAATTTTAGATAGATATATAGTACGGGCATATATATAGTACGGGCATGCCCTAGTCTATCTATAATTCCAGTAATCTCTGTATGTCTGTATGTCTGTGACCGCTGTTTCTCGACAACCACGGGTCCGATATACTTGAAACTTGCCAGGTATATTGCTGGGGACCCGAGGATGTGCCTTTTCAAGGTTTCATATTAATCGGACAAGTAGTTACCGAGCTATGTCCAAAAAACGATTCAACCAATCAGAGAGCAGCGAGTTATCACGTGTGCCGAACGTGGCGAACAGACTCTGCCTCGGACGGCACATTTGAGAGCGTATTCATTTATTTCACGTTGGCGTTACAGCCGCTATGTTGGCGTTAAACTATGTTTTAAAACTAATTAAAACTAATTTGCGATTCTTTCGCTTTCCTGCGCGTTTGTGCACGCTATGGCGATTTCTTTACCAAACTCCGCAAGCCGTTCGCTTTGGACCAAACCATTTCATGTAAATAGAGGGGGGGGGATTGTCACCGTACTCGCAAGCCGTTCGCTTTGGACCAAACCATTTCATGTAAATAGAGGGGGGGGATTGTCACCGTACTCGCAAGCCGTTCGCTTTGGACCAAACCATTTCATGTAAATAGAGGGGGGGGATATAATTTTAGATATATATATAGTACGGGCATGCCCTAGTAATGATAAAGCAAAGAAAGAAGAGAAGATGTAAAAATTAAATGAGATCTAGATTCTAGATGATTGATTTGTGACTTGAATTGTTGCAAGTTGATGGAAGTCAGGAACACACTGCTGGAGAGGCTGTTCAATAAAGGCCATTTGAAAGTAGGTGGAGGTATGGTGATTGAAGAGGGGGTAACAGAAAAGGTGACAGGTAGAAGCTAGACGGGTGTAACGAATCGAGTGAAGAGGAGGAGAAACGGTTCAACAGAGCACTGACTGGTAGTAAGAGGCGTGGGGAAGAGTCGGTGGGCCAAAGGTTGGAGATGGCTAGACAAAGTAGAATTGTTAATAAGTCGTACACCCATGGCTTGGAGACGTTGCAGAATACCAATGATTGACGGAGGAATGCCGCCCCAATCGTATGAGCGGTATTTCATCGCCGGTCTGACTTGAGATTTGTAGAGGGTGAGAAGATGATGGGAGTTAAAATATTCGTAAGCACTGAAGAGGAAACCAAGTTTGTTGGAAGCAAATTTGGCGATGTTGAGGATGTGAGGGTGCCAGGAGAGATTGCTGGAGATGGTGATACCGAGCATATTGAGAGGAGGACTGCTGGAGTTGAGAGCTGGGCATAAGAAGAGGAGGGATGGCTGTGTTGATTTTTGCAGGATATAAGGAGGGTTTGAATCTTGGACTGATTGCAAGAGACGGGGTTGTCAGAACCCCATTAGAGGATGAAATTAAGACCCCGATTGATGGAGGCAGCAGTTGAGGGGCAATCGGCAGCAAGGTAATGGGAGGTGGTGTACTGGGATATATACCTATTGGAGGAGCGGAGTCCTCAGCAAAGGAGTGGACGGTGTTGTTAGTACGTAGTTGAGGGTGTCATTGATAAGAAAAAGAAAGACGGAGGGTGAGATGACAGAACCTTTAGGGATACCAGAATGAATGCGGTGGGGGTCAGAGAGGGCACCATCAATGCAGGTAGAGATTAGACCATCAAAGCAGGTAGAAAGCTGGAAAACCAGGAGATGAGCTGAGGCTGCTGTTTACCGTTTCTTGGGGAAATATTTTTTGAAGGCATGGAACAGGTTCCCTTTCGACCAATGATGATGACTCAAAGATAAAATATGATGCTGCGCATTGTAATAATTTCTCTCGATCGTTTTTGAACATCCCCTGTATTCACCTTCAGGAGAACATTCTCCGCATCAGAGAGTTCACCCTCGCCTGCAATCAGCAATCTAGTGCCAGTCAGCTTGTAACAAACCATTGCCACATCTGAACAATCGTTGTTGAAGTACCCTGTCACACTCTGGTCAAACAGCACCAGCGAAACACATGCATTGAATAGTTCAATAAAACATGTGATTGCATTATTAAAACATGATAAAATTTCAAATACTAGCAACGGTACCCGCCCTATGGGCGGGGCTTCAATTGGGAGGCCCAAATGAAAAGGCAAAATATCAGAAATTGAAGGCTTTTTTATTTTAAACGATTCATATAAACATCCGTTGAATCCTATCACACGCAAATCATCAAAATCTAAGCAGTACATGGCGCCCATTTTGAAAAAAAGATTGAATTCTGCAAAACGGAAGCGGCCGCCACACGTCTTTCTCAGTCGCGCGTTTATGTGTGAAGAGTGCGCGCTGAATCTGTAACACGGAAGCGGCCGCTGCACCTGTTTCTCAGTCGCTTTGCACACGCTGCCGTGTTACTTCGGAGCCGCACGTTTATATAGGAAGAGTTCGTGAGGAGTCGATCTACTCTCTCCTGGTACGTAGAATAAACAGTATTTGTAGAATTTCAACAAAAGCCACATCACTGTTCATATCGGTAAATATTATTCCATCGTGTTTGGAAAAACTGGAAAATTGGAAAAACAATATCGCCTATTTTACTCCCAGGGGTCCCAGGAATACCCACCCAAAATATCGTTGCGATCGGTTGAGCCGTTTTTGTGGGACCTTCGAACGGACGGACGGACATTTGGTGAATTATAGTAAGATTACAAAAATGTTTTCAAAAAACCTACTTCAAATAGTATTAACTAGCAAAGGTACCACCTTCTCCCCTGCCCTCTCCCCCACCCCACCATCCCTTCTAGATTTTCCTTTACTGGGCATGCAAAATCTACTCAGCCAGGGGTTCCAGATAGAAGAAAGGATTTTTGCCTCGCCTTCCCAAGCGATGGAAGATGACGTAATTTGGTTGTATGTCGGTGAGTGTGTCTGCACATGATTCTACTTTAACATACATCATTCCTTCTTTGATCTCTTGTAATACAGTATACCATATTTACATGATTATAAGGCACCCGCAAATGTAAGGCGCATACATATGTCAATTTTTCTTTAGAAAAGGTAAATAAAACTACTTTTTGAATGCAGGATGCACCTTCGAAGAATGAGCTACATTACAAGGAATTTCCACATAGGAGGAGGCACTTGGGGCCATCAGGCCAGTGCAATGGTTGCCAACCTATGGCCGTTTGTCCATGCTCTATCTGTTTTTTTGTATACAATTTCGAGGCTCGTGGAGGAGCCAGAACGTAAAACGGATCAGGATGTAACAGAACAAAAGGAACAGCATAAAGAGAGGGGAGAAGCACACCAACAGCAAGGTTTGGAATTTGGCCAATGTACTGACAAACAATAAAGCCTGGTGTTGGCTTAACAGTAAAGGTGGCTGGCTTCAGATCTTGGGTCCTGAGTTTGAGACCCCTGGCGTTCGTTGAATTAACACCAGGTGGGTTGAATCAGCCTGTCATCCCTCCCAAGTCAGCAAAAGCTTACCAGCTTACTGGGGTAATAAGCCATCGGAGTATCCTGTGTCGGAGTGGCGACCTGTCCAGGATTGTACTCCTTAACCAATGAAACGGACTCAGCAGCTCCTATGCACCTCACGACATTATTGACAAATAATGTTACACTCACGGTGAAAGACACCATGGAATATTTAGCATCCACCAGCTAATGCAAGCAGATGAGTTCCCAGCTTAACTTCCATCAGGGGATGTTGCACGATTTATGCAGCACCCTATTTGTGAAACACCAGTTTTCGTTGGGTCTGGAATCGGACGTCTGCCATATCCTGTCTTGTAAAATTGTCTCATAACATACATGCATGCATAGTGTGTTAGAATGGCCAGCAATACAATATCCATTCCATTTACTATTGTCGCACTGCATTGTAAAGTTATGGTGACGTCATGAGGCTGTACAACCATCCTCACCTGTGTGAACTTTGCACACACTGTTGATGAAAGCTTTCTCACCAAGAACACCAACACTCTTTCCATGGTTATTCACAATGACCTCGGTTTTCTGCCATCAATCGTTTTCTGTACACATATCCTGAAATTGCAAATGGGGATATCGACGAGAAAACTGGCGAAGGTATGGATTCATAAAGCACTTCAGAGGCCAAACAGAAATCTGTGAAGGAGAATACAAAATATTCCGACCAGAGTACAAAACGTTCCTGGGACTCGGTATTACTCCTTGAAGTCCATCAACATGGTTTATTGTAAGCAAAGCCACATTTATCTGTGTTCTGAGCCCAGTTCTACTCTTGATCTTCATCATTGATCTCTCGGACTCTCTGGGGAATCCTCTTTATCTATTTATTGATGACCACCCTCTGCTGTGACATCCCTCATCCTTCAGACAGGCAGGCTGCATACTTCTCTGTCTTCAGACCTTGAAAAAAATCACAGGATGATGAAACACTGAATATGTCTTTCAATCCTGACAAACCTAACACTATATCTCTCCGAAAGGACCGTCTGGCACTCCCCCCAACCTACTTTCTTAACAATCCTCTTGAGGGTCTTCAAACTCCTGCGTCTCACTATCAGCCATTATCTTTCTTGGGCAAACCACATTTCAAGGTTGGCCTCCAAAGCCAGCCACCAATTGGGCATCCTGTGTCATACAAAGTCCTTCCTTGGCACACCTGAACTCCTATCAACCTACAAGACTTTCATCCACAGCCTAATGGAGTAATGGAGTATTGCTCTACCCTCTAGGCTCGCTCCCCTGCCTCACATATTGCTATGTTTTAAGCCATGCAAACCTAGGCCTTAAAAATTATTGGAAAAAGGTCTGTGGGGGGAAAGGAGGCAGCAGGAGGGAGAGGAAAGGATGGGTGGGAGTCTGGAAGGATGGGTGAGGAGAGAGGAGAAAGGGAAAGGGGTGGGAGAAGGGACCCAATTGCCAGGTACATTTGCTTTCGCTCTCCACCCCTTTCTCACCCCCCCCCCCTTCCTTGCCCTCCTCATTCTCCCTTCCCACTCCACTCCACTCCTCCCCCTCCTCACTCTACCCCCCACACCCCCTTCTTCACTCCAACCAAATCCCCCCCTCACTCTACCCTTCTCAACCTTTTCACTCATCTACCTCTCTCTTCCACCTCTTTCACTCTGCTCCCCCCTGCCCCCTTAGTATTCCCTTCAGTCCGGAGGAAAGGAGGTGGGATGTGAGGAGGGAGGGGAATGGGTGGATGGAGGATGGAGGGGAATGGGTGGGAGGATGGAGGGGAATGGGTGGGAGGATGGAGGGGAATGGGTGGGAGGATGGAGGGGAATGGGTGGGAGGATGGAGGGGAATGGGTGGGAGGATGGAGGGGAATGGTTGGGAGGATGGAGAGGAATGGGTGGGAGGATGGAGGGGAATGGGTGGGAGGATGGAGGGGAATGGGTGGGAGGATGGAGGGGAATGGGTGGGAGGATGGAGGGGAATGGGTGGGAGGATGGAGGGGAATGGGTGGGAGAATGGTGGGGAATGGGTGGGAGGATGGAGGGGAATGGGTGGGAGGATGGAGGGGAATGGGTGGGAGGATGGGGGGGAATGGGTGGGAGGATGGAGGGGAATGGGTGGGAGGATGGAGGGGAATGGGTGGGAGGATGGAGGGGAATGGGTGGGAGGATGGAGGGATTCCTAAACCAACCCGTTTTTCATCACCTCTTACTTGCCACGTTTGACACTTGAGAGACACACACACACACACACACACACACACACACACACACACACACACACACACACACACACACACACACACACACACACACACACACACACCACTATAGATCTAAATCTGCACACACAATGATCGTGGACACGCAGAGGCCGGTAAAGAGATTGCTCTGTGCAGCAGGTAAATAAAACCGGGTAGGTACCGGCGGCACCGTCTAACCCTCAACACATTTTGTACACCATCGACATGGTCATGGCAGATATTCCAAAGCGACCGCTTCAGCTCCTTCTTCGTTTATTCCGTCTCATCGTGATTTTCAGATGGCTACGTCATAAGATAATCATTTATATTTGTTTTAAATATCTGTCGAAAACGAGTTAAAAAGAACCACAAACCTACCGCTACCGGTCACCGTCGCGCTTGCAAACAGCACATTTAATCAATACACCGCCAGAGGCGTCCTCTTCGAAGTACATCGCCGAACTTCACGCCGACACCTTCCGATTGGAGGACCGGTTACATACGAGTACAGTATTGGATATTCAAACCGCCGTTTGCTTTGATTACAGGCGGGGAGTAGGCGGGGGCGTGGTGAGGACGCGGCGTCGGGCGTCGTGTCGGCTCGTTGGACGTTCGGCGGGAGAGGTTGCGATATTGCCGACGCGGTACGCGGTTACACAAAGTCGGACCGGCCGTGTAGTGGACGTGGCCGCGGACCATGAGCAAGTGTGCGCGCGTTAGTAGTTCCTGTTGTAGGATCGCCTTGCATTCGGTGAGGAGAGCAGCGAGCGTCGGCATTTGATGTGAAGAACTTGTGTTGTGGAGAGTGTTTATGAGGGGCTTGGCAAATGGGAACGTACTTATTCCACATGGGGGATTGGGAATGGTGAATGTGTGTGGCAGTGAGTGTGGAATCTGAAGGGAAGATATAATATTCGTGATGTTGGAAATGGGGCGGAGACCGGGGAGGGGGAGTTTTGGACGAGGAATTGGGTTGGTGGATGATTGAGTGTAGAATGTGGGAGCATTGGGGAGTAGGAGGTTGGCAATGTGAGGAGGTAGGAGGAAGGTTGGGAATGGGTGGGGAGGAGGAAGGTTGGGAATGGGTGGGGAGGAGGAAGGTTGGGAATGGGTGGGGAGGAGGAAGGTTGGGAATGGGTGGGGAGGAGGAAGGTTGGGAATGGGTGGGGAGGAGGAAGGTTGGGAATGGGTGGGGAGGAGGAAGGTTGGGAATGGGTGGGGAGGAGGAAGGTTGGGAATGGGTGGGGAGGAGGATGGTTGGGAATGGGTGGAGAGGAGGAAAGTTGTTGGGAATGGGTGGGGAGGAGGAAGGTTGGGAATGGGTGGAGAGGAGGAAGGTTGGGAATGGGTGGGGAGGAGGAAGGTTGGGAGTGGGTGGGGAGGAGGATGGTTGGGAGTGGGTGGGGAGGAGGAAGGTTGGGAATGGGTGGGGAGGAGGAAGGTTGGGAATGGGTGGGGAGGAGGAAGGTTGGGAATGGGTGGGGAGGAGGAAGGTTGGGAATGGGTGGGGAGGAGGAAGGTTGGGAATGGGTGGGGAGGAGGAAGGTTGGGAATGGGTGGGGAGGAGGAAGGTTGGGCATGGGTGGGGAGGAGGAAGGTTGGGAATGGGTGGGGAGGAGGAAGGTTGGGAATGGGTGGGGAGGAGGAAGGTTGGGAATGGGTGGGGAGGAGGAGGAAGGTTGGGAATGGGTGGGGAGGAGGAAGGTTGGGAATGGGTGGGGAGGAGGAAGGTTGGGAATGGGTGGGGAGGAGGAAGGTTGGGAGTGGGTGGGGAGGAGGATGGTTGGGAGTGGGTGGGGAGGAGGATGGTTGGGAATGGGTGGGGAGGAGGAAGGTTGGGAATGGGTGGGGAGGAGGAAGGTTGGGAATGGGTGGGGAGGAGGAAGGTTGGGAATGGGTGGGGAGGAGGAAGGTTGGGAATGGGTGGGGAGGAAGGTTGGGAATGGGTGGGGAGGAGGAAGGTTGGGCATGGGTGGGGAGGAGGAAGGTTGGGAATGGGTGAGGAGGAGGAAGGTTGGGAATGGGTGGGGAGGAGGAAGGTTGGGAATGGGTGGGGAGGAGGAAGGTTGGGAATGGGTGGGGAGGAGGAGGAAGGTTGGGAATGGGTGGGGAGGAGGAAGGTTGGGAATGGGTGGGGAGGAGGAAGGTTGGGAATGGGTGGGGAGGAGGAAGGTTGGGAATGGGTGGGGAGGAGGAAGGTTGGGAATGGGTGGGGAGGAGGATGGTTGGGAATGGGTGGGGAGGAGGATGGTTGGGAATGGGTGGCGAGGAGGAAAGTTGTTGGGAATGGGTGGGGCGGAGGAAGGTTGGGAATGGGTGGAGAGGAGGAAGGTTGGGAATGGGTGGGGAGGATGAAGGTTGGGAATGGGTGGGGAGGATGAAGGTTGGGAATGGGTGGGGAGGAGGAAGGTTGGGAATGGGTGGGGAGGAGGAAGGTTGGGAATGGGTGGGGAGGAGGAAGGTTGGGAATGGGTGGGGAGGAGGAAGGTTGGGAATGGGTGGGGAGGAGGAAGGTTGGGAATGGGTGCGGAGGAGGAAGGTTGGGAATGGGTGAGGAGGAGAATGGGTGGGGAGGATGAGGATAGGAGAATGGGTGGGGATGATGAGGATAGGAGAATGGGTGGGGAGGAGGAGGAGGGGAGAATGGGTGGGGAGGAGGAGGAGGGGAGAATGGGTGGGGAGGAGGAGGAGGGTTGGAGAATGGATGTGGGAGCATTGGGGAGTTCTCCATTCATAGGAGAATGGGTGGGGAGGATGAGGATAGGAGAATGGGTGGGGAGGATGAGGATAGGAGAATGGGTGGGGAGGAGGGGAGAATGGGTGGGGAGGAGGAGGAGGAGGGTTGGAGAATGGATGTGGGAGCATTGGGGAGTAGGAGGATGGGAATGTGAGGGGGGAGGAGGAAGGTTGGGAATGGGTGGGGAGGAGGAAGGTTGGGAATGGGTGGGGAGGAGGAAGGTTGGGAATGGGTGGGGAGGAGGAAGGTTGGGAATGGGTGGGGAGGAGGAAGGTTGGGAATGGGTGGGGAGGAGAAAGGTTGGGAATGGGTGGGGAGGAGGAAGGTTGGGAATGGGTGAGGAGGAGGGATGGGAATCGGTGGGTAGGAGGAGGATAGGAGAATGGGTGGGGAGGAGGAGGAGGAGGGTTGGAGAATGGGTGTGGGAGCATTGGGGAGTAGGAGGACGGGAATGTGAAAGGGGCGGGGTGGGGGGAGTGTAGTTAATAAAGTTGGGAAAAATATATCCATTGCTTACAGGTTAATTAAGTTATTTAAGTAAATAAGTTTTGAAAAGTTAAACAGAAGAAACGGACAAAAAAAAAACAGATATGTAGTGTTGGTGTTGTTGAAATAGTGTCAGTTTCAACATCCTTTAACCCTCTGGAGTCTTATTATTTTTTATTTTTTTGTATACTGAATCGAGGCTCGTGAAAGAGCTAACATTTATTTCACAAACAAATCAACCAGACAAACAAAATATACAAAAAGAGGGAGCGGAAGACGAGATGGGGAGAGAATGGGAAGCACACAACCACAACATTTGAGAGCAGGGAGAAGTGTGGGAGGGAGAGGGCTTGGGGGGAGGAGGCGTGGGAAGGGGGGGGGGAGAGGTATAAAACACAAGGGGACCGAAATTAGCGGGGTTAGAAAAGATCAAGGTTTTGGATGGGGGAGGATAAGAGATGGTGGTGAACAGCTGTTTTAAAGACCTGGAGGGTGGAGTGGGATTGAAGAGAGTGAGGGAGTTTGTTCCAGAGGCGGGAGAAAAGAGGAGTGAAGGTGAGCAGAAAGTCTTGATTTTGGCAGTTTAACCATAAGAGGGTTGCAGGCAGATCTTGTGCGACCTGTAGGAATATTTGGGGGACAGAGCCCAGAGAGAGCTGGGGGGGCAAGGCCAGAGAGGAGTCGGTAGAAGACGGAAAGACCACCAACCTGCCTGCGGTGAGTGAGTGAAAGGCCTTTGGAGTTAGCTTCATCGTGGGAGATTCCAATGATTCTGAACGCTTTGGTTTCAACAGCGTGAAGACGAGCTAGGTGTGAGGCAGGAGCACCAGACCAGAGGGGAGAGCAGTATTCCATAGAGCTGCGGATGAAAGCCTTGTATGTGGTGAGGAGCTCAGGTGTGCCAAGGAAGGACTTCGCACGACGGAGGATGCCCAGTCGGCGACTGGCTTTGGAGGCCAGATTTGAAATGTGGTTTTCCCAGGAAAGATCATGGCGAATAGTGAGACCCAAAAGCTTGAGTGACAGAACTTCTTGGAGAGGATTATTCAGAAAGTGGATGGGAGGGTTGTCCAGTCGGTCTTTTCGGAGAGACATCGTAAGAGTGTGAGATTTATCAGGATTGAAAGACATGTTCCATTTGTTTGCCCAGTCTGTGATTTTGTCCAGGTCTGCAGAGAGTGAGGAGGCTGCAGACTGCCGATCTGAGGGATGAGGAATGGAGCGACAGAGTAGAGTCGTCAGCAAAGAGATAGAGAGGATTTTCAAGAGAGTCAGAGAGATCATTGATGAAGACCAGAAAAAGTACAGGGCCCAGAACACTACCTTGGGGAACTCCAGCCTGAACAGGAAGAGGAGATGAGAGAAACCCATTCAGGGCCACACGTTGACTACGACCAGAGAGGAAGTCCGCCAGCCATGCGTGGAGATTTCCTTGGATACCAAAGGAGGGGAGTTTGGTGAGCAGAGCAGGGTGCCAGACCGTATCGAAGGCACGTGAAATGTCAAGGGAGACACCTCTAATTTCCTGTTTGGCGTTGAGGACCTCCATCCATTGTTGAGAAAGCAGAAGCAGCATGTCCAGAGTAGAGTGACCAGGTCTGAAACCAAATTGATGATCAGAGATCAAGCCATTGGAGAAGAGGAAAGATTTCATATCTGAAGCAATGATGGATTCCATGACTTTGCTGATAATTGGGAGAAGGCTGATTGGTTTGTAGTTGCTAGGATCTGTTTTTGCACCTTTTTTGTGCAAAGCGGTGATGTTGGCTGATTTCCAAGCAGATGGCAGATGACCTTGAGCAAAAGAGAGGGTGAAGAGAACAGAAAGAGGGAGTGAAAGAGCGGAAGAACATGATTTTAGGACCCGTGGGCTGATGCCGTCAGGACCAGTTGCAGAATCAGAGGCGAGGGTTGCCAGAAACTTTTCCACCTTGTCAGGAGGCATTATTATTATTATTATTATTATTATTATTATTACTAGGGCATGCCCGTACTATATATTGTTGCGAATATGGAATTTGGCCTCCATATCCGCTTGTAAATATTCCCCTATTTCCCCAATACTCCCCAACTATCCCCAATCCCCCATTCCCTAGTCCCATTGTCTGTAAACAACAATCAGTAGAGCCGACCTTCCCCTTTTTCCCCCATTAAATGTCGTGCCCAGGTCCACCGCATCACACGTAGACAACTTTCGGACATCTTGCTAGTTATTCTTAGTCTATGTCAGTTAAGGACTCGTTTCCATTAATTATGACTCTTCGTTGCACCAGAATGTGATTATATGGCACCAGTAGTGAGTTTAGGACCTTTCCCATACCTCCTTCCATCTTCTTCCCCAAACAACAACAACAACAACAACTACAACTACAACTACAACTACAACAACAATTACAACAACAACGACGCTCCGGACCATGCGCTCCACGGGGTTACCACGAAGGGGCTCCTTGTCAGCTCCTCGTCAAGGGCGGAGCCGGTAACCCCCCCGCACGCACCCAATGAGAAGCAACGTGCCGATTCCACGAGGCGGAGCTAACGAGCCGAGGGCGTGTCACTCCCCGCCGGATATACGCGGCCACGTAGCGGACGTGACGTCAGATGCGCCCCCAGCCTGAGCAGACAAGTCACCATCTCCGAGCGCTGTGACCTTCCCGCATCTCTGGACCGGACCGAGTCGATTCTGCCTCGAGCCCAGGTGCACCTGGAGCCATCGATTCTGCCTTTCCTTGCCATCAATCCCCGTGTGAGTCAGCCTTTTGTCCCGTTTATCTGTCGTCTGTTGGGAATAATATGAGTGTGTCTAAGTGCTTGTCTTTCTATGCTGTACCTCTTGTAGTTGTAATCTAACCTTCCGCCTTAATATAACCTCCTCCGGAGGTCTTGAGAACTGAACCCTGGGTGTCGTGTCATTTGAAACCCAGCCGTGTGTCCTTTTCCTTTATTGCCTTTATTGACCTAGCGTAGCGCGATTAGTCAACGTTCGAGTATAATCGGGTAACTTGTGCAGACGTGGTCATACCAAAACCGCTCGGTAAATAACATCTAAGCCACGTCTGTAACAATATATATCTAAAATTATATCCCCCCCCTCTATTTACATGAAATGGTTTGGTCCAAAGCGAACGGCTTGCGAGTACGGTGACAATCCCCCCCCCCCCCCCCCTCTATTTACATGAAATGGTTTGGTCCAAAGCGAACGGCTTGCGAGTACGGTGACAATCCTCCCCCTCTATTTACATGAAATGGTTTGGTCCAAAGCGAACGGCTTGCGGAGTTTGGTAAAGAAATCGCCATAGCGTGCACAAACGCGCAGGAAAGCGAAAGAATCGCAAATTAGTTTTAATTAGTTTTAAAACATAGTTTAACGGCAACATAGTTTGCCAACGTGAAATAAATGAATACGCTCTCAAATGTGCCGTCCGAGGCAGAGTCTGTTCGCCACGTTCGGCACACGTGATAGCTCGCTGCTCTCTGATTGGTTGAATCGTTTTTTGGACATAGCTCGGTAACTACTTCTCCGATTAATATGAAACCTTGAAAAGGCACATCCTCGGGTCCCCAGCAATATACCTGGCAAGTTTAAAGTATATCGGACCCGTGGTTGTCGAGAAACAGCGGTCACAGACATACAGACATACAGAGATTACTGGAATTATAGATAGATTATTATTATTATTATTACCTAGGTCCTAGGTGTAACGCTTGTTATTATTATTACTCTCGCCAGGGAGTAGTGTGTGTGTTCGTATGTGTTTGTGTGTGTTTGTGTGTGTTTGTGAACAAGATATCTGGAAAAGTTCTGAATGGATTTGGATGAAAGTTGGTGGGATGATTGCCCTTGGGATAAGGAAGAATTGATTATTTTTTGGTGAACCGCAGGATATTATTCCAGATCCAGGAATTTGTTTTGGGAATTTTTTTACCATTGGAAGATAGGGCTCATTTTTTTAAACATTATCTTCTATATATTCTATATTTAACATTGTGATATGAAGATAGTTTTCATATTTGTTGTAAATGTAGTTTAAACTCGTGGTTATGCGTTAGAGCGGTGTATTGTTTAGCAGCGTTGTCTTCAATGTTCATTTTTTTTTTCTATTATAGACATATTCTGTCATTTTAAAACCACCAAAGTGTGTATTAGTTTTCCCCGTTTCATAAAATGTATCGTTTGATACATATAATGCTTTAAAACTGTTTTTTATTTTTTATTTTTTTTTACCTCAGAAGAGATATAATAGATATCAACATTTACCTCGGCGAATGTCAATCGCGGTAGCAGTATTTGATGAACTTATAAAGACTTAAGTGACTTATAAGTGTGACCAGCATGTGCACGGGATTCTTCCCAGAAGAATGAGTGGTCGCATTAGCTTGCACGACTTAAAATGAGCGAGTTTTGTTTTCACGTTTGGGCCAGTTTTACATGTTGTATCCCTAAGGAATGAAACAAACGTTTTTCCTGGCTTACAATTTTATTTGAAGTCACACATGCCTCAAAATACACTCACTTATATAGAATTGAACGCTGAATCCGAAAATGTAAGTGAAATTGCCTTGTTTTTTTAAAACATTATCTTCTATATATTCTAAATATATAGCTGTGCAGTGTCTGTCTTGTGTTGTCACTGAACTACTCCCTTGTGGAGCTGTGCTCCCACGTCGAACTCCAACAATATGGACGCGACAACGAGCTGAGTTTCACAGAGCTGTTTATTCCGAGCTCGGAACGAATGCACTGAAAATGGCTACCCCGAGCGGCAATATAGTGTTGCGGAGATGAGGACTGTATATTTTTTGATTGTGTGCTGTACTATTATTATTATTGTTTATTCTGCGCCCCCCTACCTCCGGAGCTGTGTAAAGGTGAAAGGGCATCCCATAATTAGTCCACAAGCATACACATCAGCCAAATAATAGAATACCCCTGTTGATAGTTATCTCTTATTCTGTGTTTTAGGGTAAGGCTGTGTCTCCCATTAATTGAAGTACTCCATTGCACCAGTGAAAGAGAATAGATCCCCTTTCCTTCCCATCCCCAAAATCTCCCTTTCCTTCCCATCCCCAAAATCTCCCTTTCCTTCCCATCCCCAAAATCTCCATTCCCTTTTACATCCCCTCTCGTGATTGCCAACCCTCGATTGCCAATTACATCCCCTCTCGTCATTGCTGAGCCCTCGATTCCCAATCACCTCCCCTCCAATAACCGCCATTGACCACGAGGCAGGGTCGGAGAAGAAAGGCGTGTCTCCACCTCGTCATAGAGGGGAGGAGGGGCGTACCCGCCCGTCGTCATCGAGGGGGGAGCCCGAGGGTCGCGCGACCAACCAGGGCCGAGGTGAGCACCCCGATGGGCGTGTCCAAAACGCCGGCGGCGTAATCGCTGGAGGCGCTATAAAAGGCGCGAACGGAAGTGAGTGGTGAGTTGGTCTGAGTTGGTTGAGAGTCGGTCGTCAAGTGGACAGTGGTGAAGAGTCAGTCAGTAGAGGTGGTGGTCAAGTGGTTGCGTTGGTTGCGGTGAGGAGTCGGTGGTAAAGAGTGAGGGACCAAGAAAGAGTTGAGGGTGTGGACCAACGAGTCAGACAAGTCCTGGGAACGCAGCGGAGGCCGTCGCAGCAAGAACACCCAACAGCCAAAGGGGGCCTGAACGGCGGTTTGGAGCAGGACCGTAAAGGAACGGCGGCTGCTAAACGCGCCGGTTGAGCTGCAGGACCCCCTTGGACCTTTCCTCTCCCTCCAGCCATCCACCTCCTGCCTTTCCACCCTTCTTGTGTACGTGAGTTTGTTTTGTTTGTTCTGTCCCTGGGTATTTAATTAAGTCTGTAGGTAAGCTAAAATTTGCACTGTGTCACCTGCGTCTTATGTGTTGTAAATAAACCTTGATTGCTCCTTTTTGCTTGTGTAAATAATAAATCCAATTACTCTTCTGTCCGTCTATTCGTTTTATTCCTTTTCCTCTTGCATTTCGTCGTTTCAGTCTTTTCCCAGATTGGGCAGCTGTGGTGCGATACGGCCAAAGTTCTGGGTGAATCGGGTGAGTCAGGGATCCTGTAACGGTCGCGGCAATACCACCGCTCGGTAAATAACATCTTAATCCGCGATCAGTAACAATTGGTGTCAGGAGTGGGATTCGGGGCCCGAACCAAATTTTTAAAACATCTAGGAAAAATTTGGTCAAAATTTGGAGCGGACGAAATTTGTTTTGTTTTAAATCAAAACCCGAATTTTGAAATCGCGCCATGGCTGGTCAAGGCGACGGGATGCCGGTGGGAGAGATAGACGGGGTAGAATCGACCCAGGACCTCGGGCAAATGTATGTGGAGAAAATGGTGGAGGAGAGTAAAGAAGGTGTGGTTGAGGGGGTATCAGGTGCACAAAATGGCGCTCTCGCGCACGAGGTTTCAGGCGCGCAAAAAGGCGCCTCGCACGAGCGCGGGGTAGCCGCGCCCGCTGCGCAAATAGCGGGAATTGATGTGCGGGACCTCATGGCGCAGATTAATGCAACCATACTAATGGCAAATATGGGGCTAGAAGCAAAAATGGATGCTCAGGGTGAGCGAATGGGACAAATGGGAAACCAAATGGGGGTAATGAGGGACGAAGCGAGGGGTACCGGTGAGGGGTTAGACAAGAAATTTGGGAAGTTAGACAATAATTTTGAGGAGTTAGACAAGAAATTTGGGAAGTTAGACAATAATTTTGAGGAGTTAGACAAGAAATTTGGGAAGTTAGACAATAATTTTGAGGGGTTAGACAACGGGATAAAAGAGGTGAGACATGGGTTAACGGGGGTGGAAAATAGAATGGCTGCCCAGGAGAATCAGATAGAGGGGATGAAAAATGGGTTAATGGGGCTAGAAAATAGGATGGAGGACAAAATGCGGGAAATAGGGGAACAATCTGCCAGGGAAATCAAACGAATGGGAAACCAGATAGAGGAGGTGCAAATCGGGGTTGAAACCAAACTGGATGCTCAGAGGGATGAATTGGGACAGATGAGGGCGGCATCTACAAAAGAAAGGGAGGAGATGAAAGAGGAGATACGACGAGGTGTAGGTGAGGAGGTTTCAGGGCTACGCGAGGAGGTAAAGCGAGGTGAGAAGCGTATGGAGAAAGAAGTGAGAAATAATACGGCAAAGTTACAAGGGGGAATAGAAGATCTGACGGAGGAGGTGGAACAGCTGACAGAGGGACAAAAAGAACTAGTGGAGCAGGTTCAAAAGAACACTGCGGTACTAGGAGGGTTAAAGGCGACACAAAAAGAAATTAAAAACGAATTAATAGCGACACAGAGGCAATGTCAGATGGTACGGGAGGAACTGACAATGAGGGTGGACGAGGTGACAGAGATAATGGAGACAAAGGACCGGCAGGTGAGGATGCACATAGAGACGGTCACGGTAGCCTTAGAGGGCGAACTTGAGGAGACGCACCGAGAAATAAAAGAGGTTAAACAAAAATTAGAGGAAGTGGAAGAAGAGGTGAGTGAAATTAAGAAGAGACGGACAGAAACTAAGAGAGAAATCCAGG
The DNA here is from genome assembly GCF_964187855.1 of Myxine glutinosa. Classification (NCBI taxonomy): domain Eukaryota; kingdom Metazoa; phylum Chordata; class Myxini; order Myxiniformes; family Myxinidae; genus Myxine; species Myxine glutinosa. The sequence continues at coordinate 103,198,806 of NC_136262.1, read as the reverse complement.
AGGAGGTGATGGAATATGTGCAAGGTCGGTGCTCAACTCATGATGTGATGCTCACTAACCAAATAAAGAGTTTGCAGGTGGCAAAGGAGGTGCGACGGCGAGGTACGGAGGTGAGTGGCAATGTATATGATGTGAGGAAAGCTTCAGTCGGCTTGGGGATTGGTTTGGATCCGGGTGTTCGTGAGAGGCCGTTGGTGAAGTGTGCGACAGGTCTGGTGTGCGAAAAAAGAGGTGTGCGAGAATGTCCGACCATGGGGTGTGTGAGGAAAAAGTGCACGCCGAGGAGTGAGTGTGCCGTCAAGAGTGAGTTGGTCGAAGCGCGTGTGCGAGGGGGTACATGGAAGCGCAGTGTGGTAAGTGTTACGGAGGAAGTAACGAAAAAGTGTGCGCAAGAGGATGCGTGAGAAAGGTGTGTAACGGACGGGTGCATGGGGAAAGCGCATGCTGTCAAGAGTGAAGGAGAATGCACGCCTGTGGTGAGAGTTACAGAGGATGTAACGAAAGAGGATGCGCGAGAAAGGTGTGTAACGGACAGGTGCATGAGGAAAGAGTGCGCTGTCGAGAGGAAGGGTGAGTGCGTTGTCAAGAGTGGTGGTGAGAGTAGTGAGAGTGGCACGGAGCGTGAGTTGGTTGTGACAGGTGAGCGAGGATGTACACCTGGAATGGAAGGATGCACACCTGGAATGGTAGAGCGTGTGTGGGAATGCACATTTGAGTTGGTCGTGAGGCACGTGGTTGGGTGCGCGGGTGAGAGCACACCTGTGATTGTCACAAAGGAGGTGACCGAGAAAGGGGCGCGAAGAGGTGTGTTGGTGAGGTGTGCGAGCGACGAATGTGTGCCAAGGTGTTCGGTGGTCAGGTGTGTGACCAAGTCGGTGAGCGGAGTGAGTGTACCGAGGTGTGTAAGAAAAGGTACAACGAGGAGCATGGAAACGGCTGCATGTATGAGCAAGAAAGGGGTAGCGTATGCTTGTAAGCGTGCAGGTGAAGCATCGACGGTAACCGGGTTAAAGGTTAGAATGACTTATAGCCGAATCGGGCCCTCAGTGCGCGTCGGGCAGCTTCGCGTGCCGCGAGGACCAGCGGGGATCCGAACCACGGCGGTTTCGAAAGAACCGCCGTACGCGATCCACGCTGTGCCTCGCTTGGAACGGCCGCGTCCGGGCTCCACTAGGCGGAGCGGGCAGCCCGATAGGAAGGGTCGTCATGGCGACCACTTTCTATTGAGACGTGCCGGCAGGTCGAGATCGGGACATTGGATGGCTCCACGCCGAGGTGGTGCGTGGGATCTCGGCCCGGGAAAGCCCCCGTCCCTGCCACGAATGCGGGACGTATCCAGCCGCTGGCACAAAAGAACCCGCGTTCATGGCTCGGCGGTACGAAGCCGAGCTTTAGAAGGGAATTGGCGCACCGAGAGGATGTAATAAGTAGACGGGTGATGAGGATAGTGTTTTGGCCCCGAAATTAGAAAAAAGCAAAATTTGATGATGGTAGAGTGATTGGCAGAATTTTTGATTGGTTGGAATTTGGACGAGCAAAATTTATAGTGAGAGACCCCCGATGTGGTGGGATGGCAAATCCACCATCCCTCACGAAGTGGGGCAAATGCGCAATAGATTATGGGGTGTATGGCAGTGGAAACTAGCCCGGGTGGGTTAGGTTATATTGATAGGGATCTAGCGAAGATGACATTAGGTAACGTTAAGTTTAGTTAGTGACTGATACCTGTAGTGGGGACGCAGGTAGATTAGTGTGGATGATAATGACGTGGGAGCGCAATAGTTTAAAGGGACGACTGGGAAGCGCAAGTTTCAGAGGGGAGTAGTTAGATGAGATGATGCCGTGTGTGTGAGGATTGAACAGGTGTGATTGCACAGGTGTGCAACTGAACAGGTGTGTGGAGCAGTGTATGAGGGAGTAGTGGTGATGTGTGTTGTGTTGACCAACTGGTCCAGGAAGAGGAGGAGGGTGCAGGTGGCACCAGGTGATTGCACAGGTGTGCAACAAACAGGTGTATGTGGCTGTGTGGAATAAATGGAGTATTGGAATGGATGGTCGTGGAGTGAGTATGGTGGAAATTGTGGAGTGGAGTGGATGGTGCGAAGGTGTGAATGGGGGAAGAGTGGACCCCCATCACGGATACCCGGGGCGGGTAGTGTAAGTGTTAGGTAGAGGGTACAGGTAAATTGTGGTTGGATATTGGCATCTGTGGTGCGAGGTGAAAGAATGGTATTTGGATGGGTGCATTAGTGTTGTGGAAATGGCTGGGCGTGTAGCCTGTTAGTGTGTGTAGTTGGTTTGGGCACTCCACCACTGTGAGGATGTCGGCCAGGTGAGGCCGCAGGTGGGCTCTGGGAGCCGGTAGTTGTGGATGGGGCCTGAGGATCCGGAGGACGGACCCGGGTAGCCCAGTGCCAGAGGGCACCAGGGGGTGACAGAGCCAGGAGAGGGCCTGCCCCAGTTAGTTAGGTTAGGGTGAGGAGCTAGGTAAGCTCGGGTGGCAACTGCAGTGGTGGAGGTGTGCAGGTGGGTAGACCTGCTGGGAGAGCTACACGTCGCAGCCCAGAAATTGTGCGAGGCACCGGGAGATGAATCGGGGGAGTGAGACCCCAAATTGAGAAGCACCACAGTTTGGTCAATGGGAATTGGTTTTTAGAACCCATAGTATAAGTTGGCCAATGGATTGGCAGGGAAAGACCCCGGGTAGTGTAAAGTGTGTTAAAGTCATTTAGAGGATAATTAGGATGAAGTCTCCTCGCACCATCTGCATCCACTCACCTGAGGTGACAGGTACTCCGCACCATGCCATGTTTAATTATTTTTGATGCAAATGTTTTGGAATGTGAGACGCATCATGACGTGGGTGTGACATTGTGCTTTGATGTTCCATCTCTGCCTCCTTATGAGGATTGATGATGAATTTGGTGATGGCAAATTTTGAAGTAGAGGGATTGTGGAGACGAATTTGGTATAGGGGAAATATGGGGAAGACGTGACAGTAGTGACGAATTTGTAAATGTGTAGATTTTTGTACATATGGGGTAAGGGCAAGGGTAGGGTAGGTGACAGGGGGGTGACGTACGGTAGGGACGAGCTTTCTCACTTCGCCCTCCGTACGCATTTCGCCTTGCATTGCCTTATTGATGTGTACCCTTGTGACCTTACCCCTCGCTCAATTGTCTTTCCCCTTTTGTCTCCCACATGACCTGTGCACCACTGGGTGCCGCGGGGAGCGTGCGTGGGTCGGCCATTGTGCGCCCAAAATTCCCAGAACCAGCTGTCTGCATCGATGTACCACATTATGGACCACATGTCTGTGGCCGAGCACCACCTATGGACCCCATGGGTTGGGGCATGGCCCCTCTGCTGGAACCGGCCATGAGGGCCCGAAATCTTGCTGGCGGACCTTGGCCACAGGGCACCGATGCCCCACAGGTGAACCACACGTAGTCGGCCCCTGTGGGCCATAAATAAAATAAAAACGGACACGTTAGGTGCATTCTTTTATTGCAAATAGGCCGCCAGCAAGGGAAGATGACAACACCAGGAAAATAATAATAACCAGCAGAGGGAGCCGAAGAGCAAGAGATCACCTGCAGGGTTAGGGGTTGTTTTTATTTTTATGGAACACTGATGAACTATGGTGACTGCACCGATTGGTGCTTGGGTGTGTATTGGTGCGTTTTTGGGTGCTTTAATGGTGCGTCGATGCAGAGCAGACTGTCTCCCCCCCAGAAAGAACAATTACAGGTCCTGGGTTAGTTTTGTAAATAAAAGTAGCGTCAAGTGTAAATAATGCTTCCCACCGTCAGTGTGTAGTTTGAAGACCATTCCGCAATTCGGTTAACTGTGGGCGTAAGTCTGTTAGGCAGGGTGCAATGGAGCAGCGGGACACATTTATTTATGTCGCACTCAGGGTCAGGTTAAAAGTAGAGGGAACTACACCTACGTGTCACACTAAAAGTAAAAGTTGTAGGCCCGGGACGTGCCTAAGAGGAGGAGGGTGCAGTGTTGCGGAGATGAGGACTGTATATTTTTTGATTCTGTGCTGTACTATTATTATTATTGTTTATTCTGCGCCCCCCTACCTCCGGAGCTGTGTAAAGGTGAAAGGGCATCCCATAATTAGTCCACAAGCATACACATCAGCCAAATAATAGAATACCCCTGTTGATAGTTATCTCTTATTCTGTGTTTTAGGGTAAGGCTGTGTCTCCCATTAATTGAAGTACTCCATTGCACCAGTGAAAGAGAATAGATCCCCTTTCCTTCCCATCCCCAAAATCTCCCTTTCCTTCCCATCCCCAAAATCTTCCTTTCCTTCCCATCCCCAAAATCTCCCTTTCCTTCCCATCCCCAAAATCTCCATTCCCTTTTACATCCCCTCTCGTGATTGCCAACCCTCGATTGCCAATTACATCCCCTCTCATCATTGCTGAGCCCTCGATTCCCAATCACCTCCCCTCCAATAACCGCCATTGACCACGAGGCAGGGTCGGAGAAGAAAGGCGTGTCTCCACCTCGTCATGGAGGGGAGGAGGGGCGTACCCGCCCGTCGTCATCGAGGGGGGAGCCCGAGGGTCGCGCGACCAACCAGGGCCGAGGTGAGCACCCCGATGGGCGTGTCCAAAACGCCGGCGGCGTAATCGCTGGAGGCGCTATAAAAGGCGCGAACGGAAGTGAGTGGTGAGTTGGTCTGAGTTGGTTGAGAGTCGGTCGTCAAGTGGAGAGTGGTGAAGAGTCAGTCAGTAGAGGTGGTGGTCAAGTGGTTGCGTTGGTTGCGGTGAGGAGTCGGTGGTAAAGAGTGAGGGACCAAGAAAGAGTTGAGGGTGTGGACCAACGAGTCAGACAAGTCCTGGGAACGCAGCGGAGGCCGCCGCAGCAAGAACACCCAACAGCCAAAGGGGGCCTGAACGGCGGTTTGGAGCAGGACCGTAAAGGAACGGCGGCTGCTAAACGCGCCGGTTGAGCTGCAGGACCCCCTTGGACCTTTCCTCTCCCTCCAGCCATCCACCTCCTGCCTTTCCACCCTTCTTGTGTACGTGAGTTTGTTTTGTTTGTTCTGTCCCTGGGTATTTAATTAAGTCTGTAGGTAAGCTAAAATTTGCACTGTGTCACCTGCGTCTTATGTGTTGTAAATAAACCTTGATTGCTCCTTTTTGCTTGTGTAAATAATAAATCCAATTACTCTTCTGTCCGTCTATTCGTTTTATTCCTTTTCCTCTTGCATTTCGTCGTTTCAGTCTTTTCCCAGATTGGGCAGCTGTGGTGCGATACGGCCAAAGTTCTGGGTGAATCGGGTGAGTCAGGGATCCTGTAACGGTCGCGGCAATACCACCGCTCGGTAAATAACATCTTAATCTGCGATCAGTAACAATATATTTCAAATTCAAACAGTAAGCCACGCCTCTCAACGGGGCGTGTTATGCAATCCGAGTGACCGCCCGCTGATTACGTCACCGGCCGGTACAAGAGAATTGTGTCCGGTAACCGCTACATGCGCCCCCCCAGAATTCACTTGTACAGGGAGAGTCAGTTTGTGGGGGGCCTTAATGACCCGGCCGAAACGACCCCTGGCGATTCGTGTGGGGGTGGGAGGCGGCTTGGCGGCGGATGGTCGGGCGGGGGGCTTGGTCGACGGGGGACGGCCCCGCCGTGGAGGAAGGGCCAACCGTGGAGGTTGGTCGAGGTCCAAATGGGCCGGCTTGAGGCGGTCCACGGAGATATGGTCCGGTTTGCCGCCAATGTCGACGACGAACGACTTGTCGCCCCTCCTCAAGACCTGAAAAGGCCCATCGTACGGCGGCCGGAGCGGTCCCCGGTGCGCGTCGTTGCGCACAAAAACGTACTCCGCTGTGTGAAGCGCTGGGGGGACATGGGGTTGAGGACAGCCATGATGAGACGTGGGCACCGGGGCAAATCTCCTGGCGGCCTCCTAGAGGACCGAGCGTTGGCGAGCCGCGGACCAGGGGCCGGTGGCGTCGGGGATGAACTCCCCCGGCACGCGCAGTGGTTGGCCGTAGACCAGCTCGGTGGTAGAAGCCTGGAGGTCTTCTTTAGGGGCCGTCCGGAGGCCCAATAGCACCCACGGGAGCCTGTCAGCCCAACTGTCGTCCTGGAAGCTGGCCCTGAGAGTGGCCTTCATTGAGCGGTGGAACCTCTCGCACAAGCCGATGGCCTGGGGGTGGTAGGCCGTGGTGTGGTGAAGTTTGACCCCCAAGGCCTGAGCGACCGTGCCCCAAAGCTCAGAGGTGAACTGTGGGCCTCTGTCAGAGGAGATGTCCAAGGGGGCGCCGAAACAGGTGACCCAGGTGCCGATGAAGGCCTGCGCCACGTCGGCGGACGTCGTTGACGTCAGCGGGACGGCCTCCGGCCACCTGGTGGTCCTGGCCACCATCGTGAGGAGAAGGGGTGAAGCCCCGCGAGGGGGGAAGGGGTCCCACCAGGTCCACATTGACGTGGTCGAAACGCCGCGCGGGCACGTCGAATGGTGCCAACGGGGCATGGGTGTGCCGGTGGACCTTCGCACGCTGGCAGGCGACACAGGCGTTGGCCCAGTCGCGGACGTCCTTCCGGAGCCCGTGCCAGACGAATTTCGCTGCCACGAGCTTCTGCGACGCTTTCCGGCCCGGGTGGGAAAGGCTGTGGATGGCGTCAAAAACGAGCCGTTGCCATCCAGCGGGCACAATGGGACGAGGTTGGCCCAGGGAAACGTCGCACAGGAGAACTGTGCCTGTGTCCTTGAAGGGGACGTCGGACAACCGCAGGCCCGTGTCCGCTGTCCGGAGGGTGTGCACCGCGGGGTCGGAGATCTGGTCGGCCGCCATGTGGGCATAGTCCACGCCGAGGTGGACGGCGCCCGCGACGGACCGGGAACCGGGAGAGGCAATCGGCCACAGCATTGTCCTTGCCCGCGACGTGCCGGATGTCCGTCGTGAATTCGGACATGGCGGAGAGGTGACGCTGCTGACGAGCTGACCACGGCTCTGAGACCTTGGCCATGGCGAAGACCAGGGGTTTGTGGTCCACAAACGCCGTGAATGGGCGGCCCTCTAAAAGGTGGCGGAAGTGGCGAACCGCCAGGTAAAGGCCGAGGAGCTCGTGGTCGAACGTGCTGTATTTGCGCTCGTTAGGGTGGAGCTGCCGGCTGAAGAAGGCCAGCGGTTGCCAAGCCCCGTTAACCCACTGCTCGTGCACGGCGCCCACCGCGTAGTCGGAAGCGTCCGTGGTAAGGGCGATGGGTGCGTCGAGCGCCGGGTACGCCAGCATGGTTGCATTGGCGAGGGCCAGCTGAGCGCCCGTGAACGCCTCGGCCATCTCCTCGGTCCAGGTGATGTCGTGCTTGGCCGGCTTACCCCTGAGGGCCTCATACAGGGGGCGCATGAGTTGGGCGGCGCGAGGCACGAACCGGTGGTAGAAGTTCACCATACCCAAAAACTCCTGCAGGGCCTTGACGGAGCGGGGGCACGGGAAACTTTTAACGGCCTCCACCTTGGTCGGCAGCGGAATGGCCCCGCGCTTCGTGATGCGGTGTCCCAGGAAGTCGATGGCAGCCACGCCAAACTGGCATTTCTCCGGGTTGATGATGAGGCCGTGCCGGCTGAGGTGCTCAAAAAGCGTGCGCAGGTGAAGGAGGTGCTCCGCCCGGTAAGTGCTGGCGATGAGAATGTCATCCAGGTCGACGAACAGAAAGGTGAGATCACGCAGCACACTCTCCATCAGCCGCTGGAAGGCCTGGGCCGCGTTCTTAAGGCCGAATGGCATTCGGAGGAACTCAGAGGCCAGAGGGTGTAATTACAGCCGTCTTCGGAACGTCGGCCGGCCGGACAGGTACCTGGTGGTAGCCCCGAATAAGGTCGACCTTGGAGAAGATCACCCGCCCCGCCAAACGGGCGGAAAAGTCCTGGATATGCGGTATCGGGTTCCGGTCGGGGGTGGTGGCGTCGTTGAGGCGGCGATAATCGCCGCACGGTCGCCATCCGCCACCCGGTTTGGGTACGATGTGCAGGGGCGAGGCCCACGCGCTGTTCGAGCGCCGCACAATGCCCAACCGCTCCAGCGCGTCGAAATCCACCTTTGCCATGGCGAGTTTGGCAGGGTCGAGGCGACGAGCCCTGGCGTAGACCGGTGGACCAGTGGTTGGGATGTGGTGTTCGACGCCGTGTTTGACGGCGACGGCCGAAAACGTCGGCCGCGTGAGGGCGGGGAACTCAGCGAGGAGGTGGGTGAAGTCGTTCGCGGCCGGGAGCGCGCAGGCTGGCTTGGTTGGTGCGCAGCCGCTCAACGAACAAGCGAGAGAGCTGAAGGTCTCTGCGTTGACGAGCCGATGACGTTTTACGTCAACCAAAAGTCCATGGGCGCAAAGTAAATCCACACCCAACAAAGCCATGGGCACGTTCGCCGTGACGAAATCCCACTCGAAACGCTGGCCTCCGAAGCAGAGTGCGACGCTGCGTGAACCGAAGGTGCGGATAGAGGAGCCGTTTGCGGCGACCAAGGCGGGGCCGCAAAGCGCGGCCTGCTTGTCCTGCCCCAAGGCGGGCGGGTATAACGCTCACCTGAGCTCCCGTATCACATAGGAAACGTCGCCCGGACGCGGTGTCCGTAATGAACAAAAGCCTGCCGGAATGGCCGACGCTCATGGCAGGAAGCGAGCGCCGGCCTGGTCGTTTCCCGACCCGCCGAAAGTGCATGGTGGGCGACACGTTCTGGCCTTCTGCCCGAACCTGGCGTGGTAGTAGCACATGGTCCGCCCCGGTGGTGGCCGCGGCGCCGGTCGTGGCGGGTGCGGCCGACGGGGTGTCATGGCGGCCGCAAGGGGCGCTGAATCGGCCGGTGGCAGCGCCGGTCGTGGCGAGGGCCTTGCCTCGGCCGGACCAGGGTTCCAGGCGGCCGCTCTGAAGTGCCGCCCGGCTGAGAAAAATTTGTCGGCTTCCTTAGCCAGGGCGCGAGGGTCCTTGATTGTAGAGTTAGCCAAAGCTAAGCGTACCTGCCCGGGTAGCTGTCGGAGAAACAGCTCGCGAAAGAGGAAATCTGGGCGGTGTTCGCCGAGCAGGGAGAGCATGTGGTCCATGCGCTCGGATGGTCGAGCCTCCCCGAGCTCAGGCAGATCGAGCAGCTGTCGCGCGCGTTCGGCCTCAGTGAGGTCAAACGTACCGAGGAGTAGTCGTTTGAGTGCGCCGTACTTGTCGGCGGGCTCCGTAGAAGGCTCAAGACCCAGGAGGCGGTGGCGGCGTTTAGCGCGGAGACCACATGGTGGAAGCGAGTCTTGTCCGCCGTGATGTGCCGCAGAGCGAACTGGGACTCCGCTTGGGCAAACCAGACGGCCGCGTGCGATTCCCAGAAGCCAGGGAGTTTCAAAGCAACGGTCGACTTCATTGCCGTGTTCTTAAAAGAGGTCACCAATGTGGAGCTGTGCTCCCACGTCGAACTCCAACAATATGGACGCGACAACGAGCTGAGTTTCACAGAGCTGTTTATTCCGAGCTCGGCACGAATGCACTGAAAATGGCTACCCCGAGCGGCAATATATATTTCAAATTCAAACAGTAAGCCACGCCTCTCAACGGGGCGTGGTATGCAATCTGAGTGACCGCCCGCTGATTACGTCACCGGCCGGTACAAGAGAATTGTGTCCGGTAACCGCTACTCCCTCAAACTTTTGTGAAATCGTACTAGTCCAACTTGACCCACGGCGGGAGTATGCGCTCTACTGAGTGGCGTTCTAGTTATTCCCGCCAGGGAGTAATGCATTCGATTGTGTCCGTTCGTGTGTTTGTGAACAAGATGGCTGGAAAAGTTCTGAACGGATTTGGATGAAAGTTGGTGGGATGATTGCACTTGGGATAAGGAAGAATTGATTAGTTTTTGGTGAAGCTCAGGATATTATTCCGGATCCAGGCATTTTTAAAAGGTTTTTTTTTTACCATTGGAAGATAGGGCTCCAACTTGACCCACGGCGGGAGTATGCACTCTACTGAGTGGCGTTCTAGTTATATATTATGCACATCGAATCCAGGAGGTGGTAATTGCGCGGTAAATTTGAATGCGGTTGGAGCCGATAAATTCGGCTTGTAGACATTTCGGCGCATGTGTGGAACCGATAGAATCGGCTTGTAAACTCCAGAGAGTTAAACATTAATATAACGCTTAAGGAATGGCCGATGCTGCTCAATAAACGATTATATTTGTGAAAAACAACGATGTATGATGTGTCCATGACACAGTACAAGGGTCATCTGAATAGTTTGGCCATCCCCCGACAACATGGTCCACATTGTACAGATGGAAACTTTATCCAATCAGATAATTTCCTCTCATCGTCATTGTCTTCAATGCCCTCCATCCAGTGGTTTACCAACGTTTTTATCCCAGCACAGAACTCTGGATTTCATGTACTTCTTCCACATCACCGTAAATGTAACACCCGTTTGGATGTTTTCACTGACGCCTTCTGCCATGGTCATGTCCTTGGTACAAGATACCATTATTAGTTTATCTGGAATTAAAATTCCAGATAACGTATCGTCATTGAGCATCATCCCTCCGTCTGTCCGTCCGCCCGTCACCTTTTTTGACTTTTCCGGCCAAACCACTGGGCTGATCCGGCTGAAATTTGGCAGCAGGGTTCCGCTCCTGACTGGTAACGGGGATTGCAAAGCTCGTTCTGGTCACATGACCAGAAGTGTGTCAAAATGGCCGACTCAGTAAATTCTTTCAAAAATGTTTTTCTCCAGACCCACCAGTCAGAATGCTTCCAAATTTGGGATACCACATTAATGCAGGGTAGAGATGTTAAATCGCAGAGGTCATGCCGGTCACTTGACCGTAAGTGTGTCAAAATAGCCGACTTAGTAAATTCCTTCAAAAATCTTTTTCTCCAGACCCACCAGTCAGAATTCTACAAAATTTGAGTTTAAATTTTAGGACAGGGTCCTGATGTTAAATTGTAAAGGCCATGCCGATCACGTGACTGGAAGTGTGTACAACATTGGCCCAGGGCTCAGATAAGCTCGGGGTCCAGTGGTCGGTCCTATTTTTTAAAATTCCTGAACCACAATTTGGGAAGCTATATGCAAGATATCCAGACGTATCGGAAAATAATGAGACTATATATGATGCAATTCCACGATTACCATAATGTTTCACTGAGAAATATGCAAACACTTCTGTGGCATCTGTCAAACATTTTCATGCTGTACTTTGAAATGGACAAAAGTCCAAGTTGTATGCAGTACTCTTACAGCACACGTTTTCTGATATCCAATATGTCGCATTCAAACCACTGACCTGCAGCTGACTGTTTGAATGGTTTCAACCCTTGAATATGAGTATATGCACGCAGTTATCATGTTTCTCAGGTATATTCTTGCACGAGTGTGTCTGCAGTGTTACCAGGTGTTGTGCTGCAAGGACCCTCCTGCAAGCTGCCTGGAGTATGATATTGTGTGCATTGGACTTACCAATGCGGGAAAGAGCACGCTGCTATGCCAGTTACTTGATGAAAACACAGATACCGTCATCCCTACGACAGGTATAGAATACAGATGGCATCATATTTAGCACTGATGGAGAACGCAGGTGGTGTCTTGTCTACATGCAGACTCCTTAAACCTTAGATCTACAGTAATCTCTATACCCTGATGAGGCTCTGTCTTGTTTCCTTTTTTTCCCCCTTTTGGGAGTGGATAGAGTGACGTTATAGAGGCAAAGGCGCTTGAGACGATGGCTTATTGTCAACATTGTACACGTAACATTGACTACTAGAAGCACAGTAACCCTGATGTTAAAAGGTCATGATGTGAACCTTAGAACTGTCAGGGTTCCAAAGTGTTGCCAAAAGTGAAAGATGAGAATTTTAACTGCAGTTTGAATTTTTTTTTTTAATGGATATTTTTTCTCTTTGAAGATTGTTTTTGTTTTTTTGTTTTTCCAACCGAATGGACGTGCGTGAGTGCACTGCTAATTCTGCTGATTTTTGACCATGGAAATGTATGCTGTTGTGTGGGTTAAATGTTTTGCTGTATTCCACCACATTTTCGCATTTCACTTTGTTTCTTTTTCAGGATTTAACATCAGGGCTGTGCAGTTTGAGACGGCTATTTTGAATGTCAAAGAACTTGGAGGTAAATCTTCCTTTTTATGAAGTACTGTCATTTCTCGACAATGTATTATTGCGTTTTTTTTAAGCGGTGAAACCGCTTCAATATTTGGCTATGTCCTTCCTTCCATACGTCCGTCAAAAAAGAAGAAGAAGAAGAAGAAGAACCTTTGTAACCCACTGTGTTTAATTCTAAAGGGTTCTAAAGTGTAATTCTAGCAGATTCTATCGGGTAATTCTAAAGGGTTCTAAAGGGTAATTATATTGGGTTCTAAAGGGTAATTCTAATGGGTTTCGTTCGTTTCTAGGCTTTGCCTATTTCATATTAAAAATGCCAAACTGAACCACTTTCTTCGGACATGGGTGCGGTTTTTGTTTTTCAAAGAAATGGGAAGAGTTGAACTTTTATGAAAGGTACAGTCGTGCTTTGCACCTAATTCAAATGAATATGCTCTCAGGCTCTAAGGCATGGGCATATGCTGTGACACTGAGTAAATGAAAATAGGAATTTGACTTGGGGAAAGTAGGAGCAACAAGGCGATTGGTTAAGTTAGGGAAGATGAGTTTTCAATTAAAACAAATGCTGCAATTTCTAATGGTCATGGAGAAATTTTGTACGTAAACTGCATGCAGGACAAGAACATACAACAAACAAGATATTGTGATCACACAGCGATTGCCAAAGGTAAGCTTTCCCCGAGCGGGTGACACTTACCCATGGCAATTGCCCGTGACCTAATTTTGGCCCATGATCCAATGATAGCCTTTTTTTTTTGGGCCATCATATGACCTTGACCTTAAACATTTATGGATGGAGTGTAAATTAAGAAAATATGCCGCCATCGACAATCTATCCATAAAACCCAACATCATGAGAATGGAAGAAAATTATTCAAGTTATGGTCAGAAAACGGTTTCTTGTTAATTAGGCCACAATCTGAAAAAAGTAGGCCAAACACTCAAATCAAATATCAGGCACACAACCTCGGTGCAGGTATGCTGTTATGTTGCAAGAACATCTTGGAAGACAAAGTGGTCTTTGGGATTATCTCTGACTCCACTCTGCATGCACTGTCCTCACTCCGCCATACCCCCAAGAGTTCCTCTGGCTACGGCTTCCCCTCCGCTCCCATTGGCAGGATTGAGCGATGACAAATAACTTTTTTTCAGACCGTGACTTTCCGTGTCAATGGGACATTCACTCTCTCACCGCAACCATTTGACCCTGACCTTTAACTCAAAGGGGTATGATGTAAATTAAGTGTAAATGTGGCTTGCTCAAGGGTATTTAAAGGGGCAATTTTGTTCCGATCGGACACCCCTTAGTCGAGTTATGGTGAAAAATGTTAAAATGTCTATAATTGGGTCATGACCTCAAAAATTATGTCAAGATTAAAAAAAATTTATCTCAACAATGTAACTTTTTATTCCCATTATTGAGGCAAATGTTCTTCCAAAAGTCGCAGCCGGCTCTGAAGATACAGCTCAGAATTTGACAGCAAAAAAGGGAGAAAACCCTAAATGGTGGCTTCGTACTCCGAGGGGTATAAGGTCTTGACCTTTAACCCAGAGAGGTATGATGTAAATTAAGCTTAAATGTGGCTTTCTCTAGGGCCTATGTTATCTAATGAGGGCAATTTCATTCCGATCGAACACACCCTAGTCGAGTTATGGTAAAAACAGTTAAATGTTTCGTAAAAGACCCTCCTACCATACTAACCAACTGCTTATATACACCTCCACGATCTTTCGGGCTACGTTCCACCAGGTTTGTTAATCTGGTTGTATTGGTTTTTTTTTATTCCTTCTTTTTGATCTCTGTCTACAACTTAATCCTCCCAGCTGTGATGACAGTGATGACTCAATTTACATCTCCCCCTCCGACAACATTGACCAACATGTATCCACTCATCCCAAGCTCAAGTCACTTTAAGCTTTTGGGTCTCACTATCTGCCATGGAGCCTGGTGTTGGGCTAGCGGCTAGGGTGCCAGCTTAGGATCCAAGGATCCTGGGTTTGAATCCCGGTCGATCGCTGAATTAATGCCAGGGGGGTTGACTCAGCCTGTCATCCTTCCGAGGTCGGCGAATTGAGTACCAGTTCACTGGTAATTAATTCCCTGTGTGTCGTAAAAAGGCGACAAACAGGGTTGGCGGCAGGAAGGGCATCCGGCCGTAAAACATTGCTTCAAAAAGGGGACCCAAAAACAACAACAACCACGGTCCCCGAAAAAGGCCAACCCCCGCTTTGCGGGGAAAAATGGCCTCTAAAAGGTGTTTTTTCTTATCTGCCATGATCTTTCCTGGGAAAGCCACATTTCCAAGCTGGTCTCCAAGCTGCCGACTGGACATCCTCCATCATGCATGGTCCTTATTTGGCAAAACTGAGCTCTTAACTACATACAAAGCTTTCATCCGCAACTTGATAGAGTTTTGCTATCCTCTCTGGGCTGGTGCTCCTGCCTCACACCTAGCTCTGCTTCACGCCGTAGAAATCAAGGCTTTTAGAATCATTATCTCCAACGCTGAGGCTGTGTCAATGGGACATTCACTGTCAATGCAGGCAGGTCAGTGGTCCTTCTGTCTTCTACCGACTTCTCTCTGACCTTGCACCCACTGCTCTGTCTGTGCTCTGTCCCCCAACATTTCTGCATGGTGCTCAAGGACTGCTAGCCCTTGGGGTGAAACTGCCAAAATCAAGAATCACTTCTCACCTTAACTCTTTCATTCCTCTTTTTACCTGCCTCTGGAACAAACTACCACACTCTTTTCAATCTCACTCTTCCCTACAGGTCTTTGAAACAGCTCTTCACCACCATCTATATTATAATAGCCGTAGATGATTCTGTCTGTCTGTCTGTCTATCTGTTGGGTGTCTGTCCGGGGTGTGGCTTACTCGGTTTGCAGAGTAGCTCCACCCATAGCTCCACCCATTCTGGGAGTGGCTTCATATAATTATAAACAAATATCCACCATTTTATTAACTCGCATAGCTTTGAGTCCTGTTTTGTAGGCCCGTGGTGTCTTCCTCTCTCTCCCAGTTTTATTTCAAATCAAATTCGATAAATCATTTCATTTTTCACAGTCGCTAACATAGTTTTAGACTCGGTTGAAAAAAAACGGGAAGAAAATCCGATGAAAGTTGCCGTTTATAGAACGAAATGAATTCTCAAAGGCCTGTAACTTCAAGGCCATTGAGTCTCTCTCACGCCTTTATCTCCAATCTAACTCACCATATGATTTCATTTTTATCGATGGTTTTACTTTTAGACTCGGTGTCAGCAATAATTGAGAACAATCCACACACGCGGGAAAATGCAGAGATATATTTTTTAAAATCGCGTCATGGTGTATCATACACCGCCCAACATGACACCGCCGGCAATGTGTCGATATATATTAAAAATTCGCTTTTGCTTTTCCGTTATGATATATTACTATTTCGTTTGATGATAGTCGTCACAAAAACGTCAACAATGATGCCGACATATATTTCTTCGTTTTTATTTCATTCAACATATTAGCCGGAAGTAAAATATGTTTCAGGAAATTACCGAGAGATATTTCTTCGTTTTTTTTATTAGTTATGTGCGCATACACTTTAAATAGGTTTATTTGAAATCTTTAATTTTCCACAAACATTCCACACACGCGGGAAAATGCAGAGATATATTTTTTAAAATCGCGTCATGGTGTATCATACACCGCCCAACATGACACCGACGGAAATGTGTCGATATCTATTTTAAATTCGATATATCATTTCATTTTTCACAGTCGCTAACATAGTTTTAGACTCGGTTGAAAAAAAACGAGAAGAAAATCCGATGAAAGTTGCCGTTTATAGAACGAAATGAATTCTCAAATGCCTGTAACTTCAAGGCCATTGAGTCTCTCTCACGCCTTTATCTCCAATATAACTCACCATCATGGTTTTAGACTCGGTGTCAGCAACGCGGGAAAACGCAGAGATATATTTTTAAAAATACACCATATCACCGCCCAACAGCCAACAAGTATCATACACCGCCCAACATGACACAGACATCAACATTTCAACATTATCGCTTTTTCTTTAAACCGAGCCGAACCGAATAAACCGAGTGAATTCACCGTTTACCTTTGATGACAGTCGTCACAAAACGACATATATTTCTTCGTTTTTATTTCATTCAACATTTTTAGCCGGAAGTAAAATTACCGAGAAATTACCGAGTTCAGGAAATTACCGAGACATATTTCTTCGTTTTTTTATTTATTAGTTATTTGCGCATACACTTTAAATAGGTCTATTTGAAATATTAAATTTTCACAATGTAATTTACTTGCCATTTGTCATTTGATAATTATGAGACACTTCCTATTGAGGATCGTGACAATTCATGCGGTGCGTGGAAACTTCCATTTCCAAAATGGATGAAGAACGCAGACCTGAACAGGATGCAGCAAGAAAACGAATGAGAAGGGCGAACGAGTCCGTCGTCGAACGTCAATGCAGACTTGAACAGGATGCAGCCAGAAAACGAATGAGACGGGAGAACGAGTCCGTCGACGAACGTCAATGCAGACTTGAACAGGTTGCAGCAAGAAAACGAATGAGACAGGAGAACGAGACAGTTGAGGAACGTGAACACAGACTCGCACAGGATGCTGCTGCAACAACGATGAGGAGGGAGAACGAGACCCTCGACGAACGTGAACACAGACTCGCACAGGATGCTGCTGCAACAACGATGAGGAGGGAGAACGAGACCCTCGACGAACGTGAACACAGACTCGCACAGGATGCTGCTGCAACAACGATGAGGAGGGAGAACGAGACCCTCGACGAACGTGAACACAGACTCGCACAGGATGCTGCTGCAACAACGATGAGGAGGGAGAACGAGACCCTCGACGAACGTGAACACAGACTCGCACAGGATGCTGCTGCAACAACGATGAGGAGGGAGAACGAGACCCTCGACGAACGTGAACACAGACTCGCACAGGATGCTGCTGCAACAACGATGAGGAGGGAGAACGAGACCCTCGACGAACGTGAACACAGACTCGCACAGGATGCTGCTGCAACAACGATGAGGTGCGAGAACGAGACCGTCGATGAACGCCAACACAGACTCGCACGGCATGCTGAGCAACAAAGACGTTGGAGTGCTCAGCAAACACTAGGGCATTGCCCGTACGTGGGTGCCCGTTCCTTGCCAAAAAAAAAAAAAACGACTGCCTGACTGACCAACGACTGCCTGATCGTATCTGTGTAGAAGACAACATGTCTTTAGCAGAGGCTGTTTTTGGTAATTTGAACGAAATCCATTCAAACTATGATGCGCTGGCACAACGAGCCGTGTTGTGTCCAAAGAATGAATCCACATTTGTGATCAACGATGAGATACTGGATGCATTTCCTGGGGAAGAAAAGACGTACTTCAGCGCTGATTCCATTGTCTGTGATGACCCTGAAGAGGCACTAAATTATCCTATGGAATTCCTAAATCAATTAACTCCTTCTGGAATGCCATTGCACAAACTTCGTCTCAAAGATGGTGCTGTCATCATGTTACTCCGTAACTTTGATCCGAAACAGGGACTGTGCAATGGTGCAAGATTGGTTGTTAAAAGATTGTTGCCTAACATAATAGATGGAGAAATAATTTCTGGCAGTCACAAAGGAACACGCACATTTTTACCCAGGATTAGTATTGCACCTTCCGATACAACACTACCATTCGTACTCAAACGCCATCAATTTCCAGTTCGTGTGGCATTCTCTTTCTCAATAAACAAGAGTCAAGGTCAAACATTACACAAAGTTGGGATTTACCTACCAGAACCCGTCTTCAGCCATGGCCAATTATATGTTGCATTGTCGCGTGCTAAACGATTTGAGGATGTCAAGGTAAAGGTAGTCAGTAATGGCCAACAGGGAAAAATTGATGGCCGCAGTGGAATCTTCACCCGTAATGTTGTTTACCCGGAGGTCCTGCAGTGACACCATTCAGGCAACAAAAGGAGGTCACGAAGGAAAATAGTTAATTACTCCGACACATTTAGTTGCGGTGATTGAAAAATCACCGGACTATTGTTGCTGTTTTGATGCTTTTTACTGCTGTTTTGATGCTTTTTCACTGCTGTTTTGATGCTTTTTCAGTGCTGTTTTTTCACAGCTGTTCTGATGCTTTTTCACTGCTGTTTTGATGCTTTTTCACTGCTGTTTTGATGCTTTTTCAGCTGTTTTGATGCTTTTTCACTGCTGTTTTGACGCTTTCCACTGTTGTTTTGATGCTTTTTCACTGCTGTTTTGATGTTGTTTCACAGCTGTTCTGATGCTTTTTTGCCGTTTTGCCTAAAAATCTCATTTCAAAAAAAAAAATTCCAAAAAAATCTCACAATGATGACATATAATTCAACGAAAACGTTGAAGCAACCGCATAATATTACGGTGATGTTTAACTCTGAGTGAGAATAGTTCTAAATTTTTAAAACTTTCTTCTGATATTTGTGATTTCTTTCAAACAAACTGTATTTCCCATCTACACGGGCATGTATGTATTCCTATTAACGTTATGTAAAGTACATAAATTGTGTGGATTACATCATTTGTGGATGTGATCAATTATTGCCAGTAACCATTTTATATAACTGAATGTGCAGGTGCAGCATCTAACTCAATATGTCGAAATGTCACACACATCCATGCCCGTGGCATGTTTATTTGAAATCTTTAATTTTCACAATGTAATATATTTGTCATTTGATGATGACGAGACACTTCCTCTTGACTCGTGACAATTCATGCGTTGCGTGGAAACTTCCATTTCCAAAATGAATGACACAGTCGATGAAGAACGACTCGGTGTCAGCAACGCAGGAAAATGCAGAGATATATTTTTTAAAATACACCATGTCACCGCCCAACAGCCAACAAGTATCATACACCGCCCAACATGACACAGACAGCAACATGTCGACATTATCGCTTTTTCTTTAAACCGAGTGAACCGAGCCGAACCGAATACACCGAGTGAATTCACCGAGCGAATTTCATCCAATTCCACCGAGTTTTTTTTTTGTTTGTTTGTTTTTTGTATACTGAATCGAGGCTCGTGAAAGAGCTAACATTTACTTCACAAACAAATCAACCAGACAAACAAAATACCCAAAAAGAGGGAGCGGAAAACAAGATGGGGAGAGAAGGGGAAGCACACAAACACAACATTTGAGAGCAGGGAGATGTGTGGAAGGGAGAGGGCTTGGGGGGAGGAGGCGTGGGAAGGGGGGGGGGGGGGGAGGGTGGAGAGAAACCGAGAGATATTTCTTCGTTTTTATTTTATTAGTTACCAGCAGAAGTACCCAGCGTTGCCGGGCGGGGGAGGGGGGAAGGGCACGTACACTTTAAACATGTATATACATGTGGGATGTGGTATATATACATGTGGGACATGTGTACGTGTGTGTGTGTACGTGTGTGTGTGTGTGTGTGCGCGTGTGTGTGTGTGTGTGTGTGTGTGTGTGTGTGTGTGTGTGTGTGTGTGTGTGTGTGTGTGTGTGTGTGTGTGTGTGTGTGTGTGTGTGTGTGTGTGTGTGTGTGTGTGTGTGTGTGTGTGTGTGTGTGTGTGTGTAGGCTAACCCCCGCTCTAGCAGGGAAAATGGCCTTAAAATGCATGTTGTTGTTGTATGTGTATATATGTCTGTGTGTGTGTGTATATGTGTCTGTACGTGTGTGTGTGTGTGTGTGTGTGTGTGTGTGTGTGTGTGTGTGTGTGTGTGTGTGTGTGTATATATGTGTATAATGTGCATATATGTGTATATGTGGATACATATGTGTATACATATTTGCATATGTGTCTGTATGTGTGTGTGTGTGTGTGTGTGTGCATGTGTGTCGATGTACGTGTGTGTGTATGTGTATATGTGTGTGGGTGTATATGTGTGTGTGTGTGTGTGTGTATATGTAAACATGGGCCGGTGTGTGTGTAAAGTGTGAGGAGGTATTGGAGAGGAAAATGCAGAGATATATTTTTAAATCGCGCCATGATGATAAACGAAAATACACCGCCTAAAATAAGAGTCGACATATATTTAAAATTCGTCACACACATCCATGCCCGTGGGATTCCCACGGGTG
Organism: Myxine glutinosa; assembly: GCF_964187855.1. Lineage (NCBI taxonomy): Eukaryota > Metazoa > Chordata > Myxini > Myxiniformes > Myxinidae > Myxine > Myxine glutinosa. The sequence continues at coordinate 103,178,579 of NC_136262.1, read as the reverse complement.
GGAATCCCACGGGCATGGATGTGTGTGACATTTCGACATATTGAGTTAGAAGCTGCGCCTGCACATTCAGTTATATAAAATGGTTACTGGCAATTGATCACATCCACAAATGATGTAGTCCACACAATTTATGTACTTTACATAACGTTAATAGGAATACATGCCCGTGTAGATGGGAATGACATATAATTCACCGAAAACGTTGAAGCAACCGCATAATATTACGGTGATGTTTAACTCTGAGTGAGAATAGTTCTAAATTTTAAAAACTTTCTTCTGATATTTGTGATTTATTTCAAACAAACTGTATTTCCCATCTACACGGGCATGTATTCCTATTAACGTTATGTAAAGTACATAAATTGTGTGGACTACATCATTTGTGGATGTGATCAATTGCCAGTAACCATTTTATATAACTGAATGTGCAGGCGCAGCATCTAACTCAATATGTCGAAATGTCACACACATCCGTGCCCGTGGGATTCCCACGGGTGACCCCGCTAGTCTCATATATTCCCCATCCAAAACCATGATATTTTCTACCCCTGTTAATCCACCCCAAATCCACGTACATCAAATAACCTGTTTTCTTTCCTGAAAGTCCCTGTAGTATCCGTTTTGTTTATCCCATGTACTCTCCTCCAACCCTCTTTCACAGATCTCCTGATGTCTCTGTTCCCTACTATTGTTGTGCTTCCCTCTCTCACCCCCTCTCGTTTCCTGCACACCTTATGATACATTCTACAGTCACGTGAAAAAGTAAGTGCACCCCATGTAAAGTTTTGGCATTTTCAACATATTTCAACATACAGCTATTTGATCTTCATTTCAACAATATTGATAGATAAAGGTGATATAATATAACAAATATCATGAAACATTGACATTTTGTAGTCCATTGTATAATTTAAATAAACATAAATGCAAATTTCGCATGTGGAAAAAGTAAGTACACCCTTGGCTCCAATAGGTGGTATTGCCCCCTTTGGCAGAAACAACCTCAAGTAGGCATTTCTTATAACTGTTCACCAGTCTCTGACATCGACTGGGAGAAATTCTTTCCCACTCCTCCATGCAGAATTCTTTCAGCTGTGGGATGTTTGAGGGGTTTCTTGCATGCACAGCTCGTTTCAAATCCCCCCACAACATCTTGATGGGATTTAGATCCAGGCTTTGACTTGGCCATTCCAGAACCCTCCATTTCTTTATTTTCAGCCATTCCTTGGTGGATTTACTGGTATGTTTAGGGTCATTGTCATGTTGCAAGGTCCACCTTCGGTTGAGCTTCAACTTTCCGACAGATGGCCTCACATTATCCTCAAGCACCCTCTGGTACAATGAAGAATTCATAGTGGATTCTATGATGGTGAGCTGCCCAGGCCCTGATGCAGCAAAGCTGCCCCAAACCATAATATTTCCACCACCATGCTTTACAGTTGGTATCAGGTTCTTGTGGTCAAATGCTGTCTTTGGTTTTCACCAAACATGTCTTCTGGTACTGTGGCCAAATAGCTCTACCTTTGACTCATCTGTCCAGAGCACATTGTTCCAGAAGTGCTGGTCTTTGCCGAGGTGTTCATTGGCAAACTTTATTCTTGCCCTGATGTTCTTTCTGGAAAGCAAAGGTTTCCACCTGGCACACCTGCCATGTGGATCAAATTTGTGCAGCCTCTTTCTAATGGTAGCCTCGTGCACTTTGACATCAACAGTGGCAAAAGCTACCTGTAGGTCCCGTGATGACATTCTGGGGTTCTTAGAGACTTCTTTCAGCATCTTGCGGTCTGCTCTCGGGCTGAACTTGCTGGGGCGGCCTGGCCTGAACAAGTTGGCAGTTGTTTGGAATCTTCTCCACTTGTAGGTGATCTTCTAGACTAGACAGTCGAATGATTGATTTCAAATTGTTTGGAGAACTTTTTAAATCCCTTCCCAGACTCGTAGGCATCTATAACCTTATTTCTGAAGGCCTCAGAGAGCTCTTTTGATCTAGGCATGGTGATGCCGCACACTTCAACAACAAAGAGCAAACCAAACTAAATGTCTGAGGGTTAAATAAGACAGGTTCCTCCAAGATCCTCTCTGAGATGTTCTAATCATTTGCACCTGAGCTGGTGCACCTGATTCTAATTTTAGGTATTTGAAGTAGTGATAAATGTAGGGGTGTACTTACTTTTTCCACATGTGAAATTTGCATTTATGTTTATTTAAATTACACAATGGACTACAAAATGTAAATGTTTCATGATATTTGTTATATTATATCACCTTTATCTATAAATATTGTTGAAATGAAGATCAAATAGCTGTATGTTGAAATATGTTGAAAAAGTCAAAACTTTACATGGGGTGTACTTACTTTTTCACTTGACTGTATGTGTTAGCTCTTATGCAATCCTTGACAATTTTGCATACAAAACTAGAACAATGCGATGTGTCACCAATATGCCTCCGCATAGTCCCACAATGGGTAGATGCCCTCGTTCACTGTCCTAAAAATAAACAAATTTGATTTAAATCCCTTCAGCTGTTTTCAAGTATCACATTTTCACCAATGAATGAATTCATTCATTCACATTTTCACTAGCCATGACAGGTTTTGCATCGATTGGTGAAGCAGTTTCAGAGAAGGGATTAAAAAAATAAAATTAACATTTTTGGCTGGTATACTATGATGTCATCATTATCATGCTTTTGTTCCCCATTGGGAGTACTTGACAATATGCCAAGTTTCAAATTTTCCATTCAGTGGTTTCCGAGAGGATTTTTTAATTATTTGCTTTTAATCCAAGATGGCTGCCATACCACGTGACCTATGACGTCACAATTTATCATAAAAACATTCTGCATGGGTACTCTTATCCTGAAAGTTTAGTCTCAATCGGACTTATGGTTGCTGAGAAAAACGAGGTTTAGCCCGTACGGACGGACGGATGGACAACCGGAAAACATAATGCCTCCGGCGACTTTGTCGGCCGAGGCATCAAAAGGGCGAAAAATTAGGTCAACCCCGCGTACTTTATATTCACATTAGTGATACAAAATTTCATTCTGAAAGTCCGAGCCAGCTCTGAGATACAGCTCGGACATTGGCAGAAAAAAGGGACAAAACCGAAATGGTGTTTTACAGAACCGGGTTCAGGGTTTACTAAAACGTGGACTTCTCGGAAGCCTCCCAAACTCTGGCCCTAAGGCCACAGGCTATGAATAACCCCGCACCCAGTGGGTTGCTAGTCAACCACGAATGCCAATATTGATAACATCAAGCCTGGCAGGGTCCTCACTTCTACACACCTACCTTTCCGGTGATTTGGCAATGTCAATTGGGGTTCGCACCCTTCATACATATTTGTCTTACTTTTTAATTGGGTACAGTCGAGCAAAATTGTCAAATACGTACCGGCTAAATCATGGAGCCAATCGGTGGGGTAAAACTTTTCTGCTATCTACTATTACACATTTAATCGAGCCAAATATATAAATTCCTAAATTGATGAACAAAGAGGAAAGATCACAGTGTGGGCAAACTTGGCTTCATGAGTGGCTTGTATGTGTGTTAATTTTTTTCTGCAGGTGGTGAAGGTATTCGTAAGTACTGGAGCCGTTATTACCAGGGAGCCCAAGGTGTGATCTTCGTGTTGGACAGTGCGTCGAGTGAGGAAGACCTGGAGGAGGCACGCTTAGAGCTGCACTGTGCCTTGCAGCATCCTCAACTGTGCACCCTGCCCTTCCTTATCTTCGCCAACCACCAGGACAAACTGGATGCCCGTTCAATTCCAGAGGTATTTATTTTACCCCCAGTAAACCGAATCTGTGTTTGTAGAACAGTATTCGCATCCGAACCAAATGAGATATAATTGCCATATAAACCATCCGAGACAGTCGTTTTGTGTTTGTACATTAAGCAGCATGTTCTCATGAGTTTTGGGCAAGTTCAGGAGGATATTTTCCATTACACATGCAGTCTTTGAACTGAAACCTTCAAAGAAGCTACTGTTATGGTGAAACAAAAGGAGATGACTGTTTTGTTTCATGATTTATATCATCAGTACACAGAGTTCTGAGACACAACACCACATTTCCAGTTTATCTTTGATCTTCCATGTCACATCTTTGTTGACACAAAAACTCAGCACTTGGTAACATGTGATGAACCTTGGGAATGCTTTTCAGAACACACCCAAATCTACCGAAGCCTGGAAGTGGGGCTGACTTTCTGAATTAGCTGTGTAGGAAACTCAAACGTTGTATTAGGTAAAGTATACACATTCCATCCGGGGAGACCTATCTGGCTTCGTTGGGTGCTAACTGGCATTATATATAAGGAGTAAGTCTAATATAGTTCCTTGTGCTTGTATTACATGCAGGACATGGTTGCATAAAACATGGTTTTATATAAAACATAAACACGGTTGGTTATAAACATGGCTGCATAAAACACAGGACATGGTTTTATGCAACCATGCTTGGTTGCATAAAACTCTCTTAATCTTAAGGAAAGATTTACCTTAAGTACGTTGTAATTCCTTCGCTAAAGATTTCCTTAAAGTTGAGGAAATCCTTTGGAGCCGTTGCTATGCCAGGGAACCAATCAGATATGTTGATATACATATATATATATATATATATATATATATATATATGTATATATATATATATATATATATATATATATATATATATATACATACATTACGGTGGAGCTTTAAAAAAATTTAAAAACTAAATTTTTATTTTTGAAAGTCTTACCCCCTTAATCTGTTCCATATAATATAGAAACACTGTATAAGAAGTCTGAGCACTAGATCATTATGTTTAGGGGTAGCTCAAGGGCCGCAAAGATTATGAAATTAATAAAAATTCAACGAATTACGAGTATATCAGACTATATCTTAATTCATTTTAAACAACACACTTGAACACAGTATTTATTTTTGAACACGTTAATAGTGAATTATTTGTTCAGTTTCTGACAGAGTTCATAGTATTAGTCTGACAATGTCCAGCAAACCCCAAATTTATTATTTTCATGGCATCCCGGACAGTGTATGTTTTCTGCTATCAGGGTACATTCTGCGATGGTCCTCGACAACTTGCAGCAGGAATTGCAGCTGAGTTTCATCGCGGGTTATCAACCCACTGTACTCCTGAATGAGTGCACGTTCAGCGTAGTCATTGACAACTTTTAGAGAGTTGACTGTTTCTGCAGCCTGCTTGTAGTCGTCTCTGTCATCCCACAAGTCCGGATCAACCGCGAGAAATCCATCTGGAAGTTCCATCATTCGCAGAAGTTTCATTGACCTTGCTGTGACGAAATCTTCCAAGTTCTTGTCCTTGAATGAATCAAGAGCAACAGTGATTCGCTTGGAATGATCCTGATCTTGGTCTTCTTCATTCTTCATGGCACTCACCATCAGTCTCTTGGTTGCCGAACTGACCCGACTGTCGAAGAAAGCCAAGCTAATAAGTTCCTGTGACAAGTACCACACGTGATTGGAAAACTTGCGTGATGTTGACTTTGAGATGGCTGGATGGATTGATGAGTATTCAAGCAGTGACTTCAGCAGCAGCAGGTCACTGTAAGGAGCACCTGATGCTTGAGGTGCAGAGATCCAGGCTGTCAGGTAGACACGTACTGTGAATACACACACATCATGTAATCCTCTCTTTTCTGCAGGAGTCGGTTTGAATTGAGCCTTGAACATCCAGATCTTGAGACAGTATATTACTTTGGACATCCAGCGGGCGTGGTGCATTGCTCCGGGTGACATGAATCGCACTCCTCTGGCAGCAGCAGCACCGAGAAAGACAATCACAAGTTCCAAGAATTCTTTATAATCATCTCTCAGCTGACTCTTTTCACGATGCTTGTTGGCATAATCGATAGTGCCTTGCTTTATGTCTTCCACTAGACTTGCCACGTCATCAGCTGCAATCCCTGATTCATACTTGGCCGTGTCTATGAATCCCCAGTATTCCTGGAAACGTTTGAAGAGTGGAACCTCAGGAGAAGATTTGGCTCCCAATCCCATACACACTTGGAACACTGCACCAATTATCAATTCCATAATGTGATGCCTGCAAGCTCGTGACAAGAGCTCCTTCTCAAACTTCTGCTCTAGGAGGACACAGGCACCAGCGATCCGACCAGTGTTTGAGCTGGCGTGTCAAAACACATAGCTCGGATGCTGTCGGCTACGCCCCAGTCTTCAATGGCTCCAAAGACAGCAGCAGCCTGAGCCTTGCCTGTTCCAGATGGAAGCTTGGCAACTGTGAGTAGCTGAGAAACTCCTTTCCCTGAAACCAATACTGGCAGGTGATCAACCTTCTCTTTTCCAATTAGATCAAGGATCAGTTTGCCGTCCCAGTGAACAACAAGGGGAACGTTACCCTGAAACTCCGCCTTTATATTTGCAGATCTCTGGACTCGGTGTTGTACTCTTTGTCGGCAAATTGAGTCTCTGTTTAGAGCAAGTTCATCAATGTTCTGTCCCAAGCTTTTGGCAGTTTCTGCTATAACAAAAACGGCTTTGCGGTCTGACACTTTTGTGCGATCTAGAGCGGCTGCGAGTTCTTCAGTAACGACAGTTTTTCGCCCCCTCTTTCTTTTTCGTGTCTGAAATGTGATGCCTCCAGCAGCTCCCTCACTTGCATTGTCCCCAGTTTCCATCTTTTCACTATCTTCTGCTGAGCTGTTTTCAGATTCAGAACCAGATGAAATCAGTTCAGCTGTAGAAGCTGCTAACTGTTTCATTTGCTCCATTCGCTGTTGCCTGGCAAGCATTTCCTCCTCTCTTTTGGACGCCGTTTTCTCCTTCGCAGCAAGCTTTACATCTACTCCAGCCAGCGACCCCCTTCTTCCCTTTTCTCACTGGGCTAACAAGAAATCCTTGTCTTCTTGTAATACTGACGTATTGGTCAGAGCATCAGCGTGAGCGACATCAAAAAGGTCTTCAAGCCTGGAAACAAAAGCCGACTCTCTCGCGAGTTGAGTTGGTGCCGTTCGCGCTTTGTTCTTTTTCAGAAGACGCCATTCTTCAAATGTCTGCTCAAGCTTGGTTTGGCAGTTTTGATGAGCTCTCATCGGGATTCTAGCTTTCTTCCAAAAGTTAGCTATTTCCGTGATGGTAACATCCGACGATTGTCTTACGGTCTCCTTCAGATCGAGATGGTGATGTAGGAAGAATCCAAGAGCCATACGCAATGATGGCAACTTGCTGCCACTTAATTCAGTCACAGAGTCGCCAAGGAGATACAACTTGGTTTGAGATCTTGTTGCTTTTTCCACAAATGACATTTTCAATCAGATATAAATCTGAAAGAAATAGAACATAGCATTAAGAAATTAAGAATCAAGAAAATTCAAACAGTTCTATTAATAACTGAGCAGTGAGCACAATGCCTCAAGCAATTACACAAACATACTGCTGCAACAGTGTTGCAGCTGTTGCTTAGTCAGCATAGTCAGTCCATTGAGTCCAAACAGTAAACAAGTCTGAACATGTCTGGACTATAAATTCATGGAAAATTTGCATTATCAATTTATCAGCAAAACAATGGGATTCGGATGATTGGTTGGATAATAGATATGAACCAGTTGAACCACAATGATTATGCTTCGATAATCTGTGATAATATTATACCATGTTTATACACCCATTGTGTCTGTGATTCTCTGCAAAGCCTGTGATAACTTCGTTTTTATTTTCAAATAGTGTTCTGTGATACACCTATGTACAGTGTTTACTTTTAGATACTATGGTGATAAGCGTTCCCAGGTCAGCGCTACATCTCATCTTAGCATTTATTGTCTAGCAGACTCTAGCTCAACGAACATTTTACTCTTTTATTATAACAGATATTGTGTATGTACAATGTACATATTACTACTATAATTATTTATTTAATGGAGCACAGAGTTTTATAACTTAAAGGTTTTATCTGTGTTCCCAGTAATTAATTTTACCACAATGATTGCATGTTGTGTGTATGATGATAGGAGAGAGTGTCAATTTACTTAGTAGTTAAAATTGGGTTCTTAATTTATCAACAGAATTAATCTATTATCAGTAGTATGCGAAATAAAAGGGCGGCCGCAGCTTTGGGGTATCAGAAACTTTACCATCATTGAGCTACCCCTAAATATTGTTCAATTGTGCTCATATTGTGCCTGAATATTTATGTCATATGTAGGAACAAATTGAGAGGGTACGAAGATCATATTTCAAAAGTTCAAAAATAAGCTCCACCCTGATATACATATAGGAAGATAATAGAGATAGAAAGAGATGTCTGAAAGCAAGCAAGTAATTTTAAATGGCGCTTGTTATATGTTGCATGGGGGACACGTGCTTGCAGATGAAGGAGGAATAAAGTGATTATTGAGTGAAATTCATTCGATTCTCATTGAGCATTTTATTACTTCTGCCACCCAAGGTGGGTGGAGGTTATGGAAACGGTTGCATAAAGCATCCTTAAGGAAAAATTTGAGGATTTCCTGAAATATTTCCTTAAGTTAATCCCGGTGTGCACCCCGGTTTAGAATAGGTACATCGTTTCCCTGCGCATCGTAAGAGGCGACTAAGGGTTGGCGTCAGGAAGGGCATCCGGCCATAAAAACATTGCCTCAAAAAGGGAACCATGATTGTCATGGGGCCCGCAAGGCTAACCCCCACTCTAGTGGGGAAAATGACCTTAAAACGATCATTCATTTATTCATTCAAGGACATCCTTAAGTTGAGGATCGTTGCATATACGAATAATACTTTTCCTTAAATCCTTCCCCCATCCTTAAACACGAACCTTTGAGTTTCCAAATGGTGCTCTTCATGGAAATTGGTCAGGAAGAGGATGATTATCGCAGAGCAACGCCAGAGTCTGATAGAACAATACTTCTGCAATTTTCACTCTTTCGTGACGTCCAGAATATTTTGCTTGTTGTTTTGCACTCGTATTTCATTTTTATAATCTCACACTTTTACCGATCTCGGAAAGTTTCCAAACATTTACTGCACACATTAACACATTTACAATAAAATGCTTAATGAGAATCAAAGGAATTTTATAGAACAATAATTTTATTCATACCTCATCCAGAAACACATGCTGCCCATGCAACATGAAACAAGTGCCATTTAAAATGACGTGTTCATAAGGTGTTCATGCTTTCGGACACCTATTCCTATCTCTAATCTGATTGGTTGCCTGGCATAACCGTGGCTCCGAAGGATTTCCTTAAGGAAATCCTTTGCTGAGGATTTCCCAAGAGTTATTTATGCATCAGCCCTTAAGGAAATCCAAAAACGTACTTGAAGGTAAATCTTTCCTTCACCTATAAAGCACGTCTGGCAACGCTTGTGGCAGAGACGTGTATGCAAATGAGTTTAAACTGCCGAATTATGACCTTTCTTACAATGTATAATGCCCAGGTTACTTATGAAAGGTTGCTTCTAATTGGAGAAAAGCCAATGACAAAAAAGCAAGTCTGGCCTACTAACAAGTAAATCCAGCACTTTATGGGTTATGAATGAAGGAGTTTTTGCAACTGGGCCATTATTATATCAGCCTCTGTTGTCACGCTGTGATAATTGTCCTCTTTGTGACCAATTTCCATAACGAGCGCCTTTGGAAACTCAAAGGTTTGTTTTTAAGGACAGGGGGGGGGCTCCCTTAACTTTAAGGAAGGATTTAAGGAAAAAAAACTTAAGGAATATTTGTGTATGCAACCATCCTCAACTTGAGGATGTCTTAAGGGAAAAGTTTTTAATTTTGTTCGATACAAGATCGAGGCTCATGTAAGAGCTAACATTAATCACACAACAAAAAAAAACGGACACACAAAACATACAATAAAGGGAACGGGAAACAAGATGGGGGGAGAGAGGGAAGCACACAAGTACAACAGCAGAGAACAGGGACATCGGGAGATCTGTGGGATGGAGAGGGCTTGGGGGGAGGAGGCATGGGAAGGGAGGGGGGCGGGGGTGAGTTATAAAACACATAGACACTGCTCTAGGACTTCCAGGAAAAGAAGTTGGTATTTCAAAAAAGTGGATCTGGGGTGAATTAACGGGGGTAGAAAAGATCAAGGTTTTGGATGGGGGAAGATAAGAGATGGTGGTGAACAGCTGTTTTAAAGACCTGGAGGGAGGAGTGGGATTGAAGAGAGTGAGGGAGTTTGTTCCAGAGGCGGGAGTAAAGAGGAATGAAAGAGTGAAGGTGAGCAGAGTCTTTATTTTGGCAGTTTCACCAGAAGAGGGTTGCTGGCAGATCTTGTGCGACCTGTCTGAATATTTGGGGGACAGAGCACAGATAGAGCTGGGGGAGCTAGGCTGGATAAGAGTCGGTAGAAGACAGAAAGACCACCTACCTGCCTGCGGTGAGTGAGTGAAAGACCCTCGGAGTTAGCTTCATTGGGGGAGATTCCAATGATTCTGAAAGTTTTGGTTTCAACAGCGTGAAGCCGAGCTGGGTGTGAGGCAGGAGCACCAGCACAGAGGGGAGAGCAGTATTCCATTGAGCTGTGGATGAAAGCCTTGTATGTGGTGAGGAGCTCAGGTGTGCCAAGGATGGACTTTGCACGATGGAGGATGCCCAGTCAGCGACTGGCTTTGGAGGCCAGCTTGGAAATGTGGTTTTCCCAGGAAAGATCATGGCAGATAGTGAGACCCAAAAGCTTGAGTGACAGAACTTCTTGGAGAGGATTGTTGAGAAAGTAGATGGGAGGGTTGTCCAGTCAGTCTTTTCAGAGAGACAGAGTAAGAGTGTGAGATTTGTCAGGATTGAAGGACATGTTCCACTTGTTTGACCAGTCTGTGATTTTGTCCAGGTCTGCAGAGATTGAGGAGGCTGTAGACTGCTGAGCTGAGGGATCAGGAATGGAGCGGCAGAGAGTGGTCATCAGCAAAGAGATAGAGAGGACTTTCCTGAGAGTCGGAGAGATCATTGATGAAGACCAGTACTAAAACAGGGCCCAGAACACTGCCTTGGGGAACTCCAGCCTGAACAGGAAGGGGGAGATGAGAGAAACCCATTCAGGGCCACATGTTGACTATGACCAGAGAGGAAGTCCGCAAGCCATGTGTGGAGATTTCCATGGATACCATAGGAGGAGAGTTTGGGGAGAAGAGCCGGGTGCCAGACCGTATCGACGGCACGTGATATGTCAAGGGCGACAGCTCTGATTTCCTTTTTGGCATTGAGGACCTCCATCCATTGTTCAGACAGCAGAAGCAGCATGTCCAGAGTTGAGTGACCTGGTCTGAAACCAAATTGATGATCAGAGATCAAGCCATTGGAAAAGAGGAAGGATTTGATATCCGAAGCAATGATGGATTCCATGACTTTGCTGATAATTGGGAGCAGGCTGATTGGTCTGTAGTTACAAGGATCTGTTTTTGCACCTTTTTTGTGTAAAGCGGTAAGTTAAGAAAAGTTAAGGAAACACTTAAGTAAATCCTTAAATCTTTCCTTCAGGGTGGTTTATGCAACCGGGCCAAGGGCATTAGAAGACCCCAGTGTACTTTTACCTGAATTACATTAGTATGGAAGGACGAATCGTTGGGAATCGCCACTCACACACCACATGGGGGATTTGAATCTGGGATCCCAGCATCATGAGCTAAATGCTCATATTGGAATGCCAAGCAGGCCAACACAAATAGGAGCATGAGCATTGAGAGAACGTGAGTCAATAACTATACTAGTTTCATATTACTGGTTACTTTATTTGGCAAGCTTTTAGCAACTGGATAGTGATTAATGAAAATATTGGTAGTTTTATATAATGTTTTCTGTCACTCATTGACACTCCCTGTTTATCCTTTCCACAAGAGGGCGTGCAAACCAAGCTGTAAATAAGTGTTCGCGCTTTTCCTGCACTGCTGTTATTTGTGCAAAGCTTACACCACATTTGGTCAACTCTCCATTGCTTTGCTTTGCTTTGCTTTTCGACAACGATGGTAAAAGAGAAAATACAATCGTACATCAATGTTGCTGTGATGATGCATTCATGTGATGCTACGATGGTTGTAATAAAAACAAGATTGTACTTTGACATTGACGATGGTTCAATGTACGGGAAAGGGTTTCGTTAATTGGTCATCTATCTCTGAATCTCAGCACTGGCTCAGTTTCCTTTCCGAGAAAGCTTTATAAAAAGATTCTAACGGTTTAATGGCAGTTCCACTTGCCTGTATGGCTGACAAGATGGCCTGGAGGTACGCACACTCACTCGCCTATGAGCTGTCTAGCGTGGGTTCGAATCTCGGCGTGGTGATTGGTCAGTGTGTGCCATCCCTCGGTTGGATGTTAAACGGGTGTCCAATCTGCCGGCATTTTTGGTGGATGTTAAAGATCTCACGGTGTCCTTCACGAATAGTAGGTGAGCTATCACTGGCACCACGGCCAAATTACAAATTCCTGCCCTAACCAGCAGAGGGCATTGCATCAGAGGCATAGCCGTGCCCTCAGGCAATGATGCTACCCCATAGCCTTGTGCTGCATACGAATGAAGAAGACTCACCTGCCATGGCATTTGTTGGAGGTTTTGATGTGGCATACAGTATCATTTGCGCTTCCTATTAGTTGGGATAAAATTATTTGCATTTGCTTTGTACATTATGTTACAGATCCCGGATTTAGGTGAATTACTATTCATGTCATTGCTTATTAATGTTTATTCTATTAAAGGTTGTTGTGGTTAAATGGTTAGGCTCCGGATAACAGGAGACCGGAAACGGGATAGTGAACCGGAAGGAGAAAAGACACGAGGTCCGGGAGAAGCGGCGATCTTTTTCTTCCTCGCCCAGCTCCGACGCGAGCGGTGTCGATATTGAGCAGCGTGGGGAACGCTGCGTTTGAAAGCCCGTCTGGCGAGAGGAGGTACCTGCGCGGGGTAATTACCGGTTACGCGTCAAGCTGCCGTGGGTTCGTGCACGGAACCAAGCGTCCGGCACAGTTCGCCTCAACGTCTACAAGAACGCGTACGGGTCGCACCTTTGGCCTCGCGCGCTTTGCGAGCCGTGCCTTGCTTTGCCCGCTTTGCTTTGCAAGGAGGTGTGCGCTGCAGCAGCTGCTCCCGGTACGCGACGTGCACGTTTGGGAGCACGTCAGCCAGGGGTTCGTTCAACCGCCTGTGTGCGGAGACGTCGACCTTCACCTTGGTCTGGAGGGGCCCAGAGACATTGTGAGGGACAGTGACCATTGAGGGGTCGTGAGTGGGGAAAGGGGGGAAATATACGAGATGGCCATCTTAGTAATATTGTGATTGATTGTTGATGGTTGTTGATGGATTGAGAATATATTATTAATTAATCCGGATCCTTGGTGTGGGGTTGCTTATTGACCTGAATCGTTTGTGTCTTTCATGTTGATTGCATTACGAAAGCGTATAGATCATACATCTTTCTGGCGGGGTCCTCCCACGGTCCGGGGGTCACCAAGACCAGGTAGTTACCGGGAGGACCACGTAACAATTATAATTTTATGAAATGGTGAGGTTTGATTTGTTAGGCAGAGAATGCCTAATTTAATGATGGCAAACAGGTTGATGGGTGTCTTGTCAAAAAAAATCACCAAGGCACAATACACCTCAGCCAAAAAATGTGACTAAAAGCTTTGAGCAGCCCTCTCCATAGATTTTTTTTTTTTTTTTTTTTGTATACAAGATCGAGGCTCGTGAAAGAGCTAACAGATGTTTATTTTAACAAAGAGATACCGGTGTTTTCAGATGCGGTGCCGATGTACTTTTATTTATTTTTTTGCTGGCTATGCTTATGTTGTTTGTGGTGTTGTATTTTCTTGCAGGACTGGTAGGGAACACATTTGGGCTATGGCTGGAGTAATTCTGGGGATCTATTGTCATAATGGAGATCTGTTGTGAGGATCTATTACAATTTTGCATTGCAACATGCCGTTCAGCATTTCCTAACTCACTTTGATATTTGCGTTCGTGATTGTGCACCAATGATACATCACCAGAATGTTTTCTTGCGAGACTCAAATTTTATGAGCCCTCCGCTGCCCATAGCATCGTGTTCAGCATTCGTTCCTTGTATATTAATGTAATTCAGGTAAAAGCACACTGGTGTTTTCTAATGTCCTTGTCCTGCGTGTAATACATGTGACTTTATTTGAAATACCCAACGGCACTACTTGCATACTTTTTTTCTTTTTGTATACTAAGTGAAGGCTCGTATAAGAGCTAACACATGGAACATATCATAAGGGGAGCGGGAGACAACAGGAGGTGAGAGAGGGAAGCACAACAACAGTAAGGAACAGGGACATCAGGACATCTGTGCAAGGGAGAGGGCTGGGGTGGGGTACACGGGATAAATAAGATGGACACTACAGTGGATTACAGGAAAGAAAACAGGGAATTTGAAGGAGGTGGGTTTGGAGTGGATTAACGGGGTCAGAAAAGATCAAGGTTTTGGATGGGGGAATATAAGAGATCGTGACGAACAGCTGTTTTGAAAACCTGGAGGGAGGAGTAGGATTGGAGAGAGCGTGAGAGTTTGTTTGCAGAGGCGGGAGAAAAGAGGAATTGAAAGGGTGAAGGTGAGCAGTGATTCTTCATTTTGGCGGTTTTACCAGAAGGTGTAGAAATATTTGGGGGACAGAGCACACCCAGAGCAGGGGGTGCAAGGCCGGAGAGTAGTCGGTAGCACATCAATGCATCATCATGGCAACATCAGGGAATTGCAGCTATATTAGTTGCTGAGACTCGTGATCCATATACAGTCACGTGAAAAAGTAAGTACATCCCATGTAAAGTTTTGACTTTTTCAACATATTTCAACATACAGCTATTTGATCTTCATTTCAACAATATTGATAGATAAAGGTGATATAAGATAACAAATATCATGAAGCATTTACATTTTGTAGTCCATTGTATAATTTAAATAAACATAAATGGAAATTTCGCATGTGGAAAAAGTAAGTACACCCCTACATTTATCACTACTTCAAATACCTAAAATTAGAATCAGGTGCACCAGCTCAGGTGCAAATGATTAGAACATCGTTAGAGAGGATCTTGGAGGAACCTGTCTTATTTAAACCTCAGACATTTAGTTTGGTTTGCTCTTTGTTGTTGAAGTGTGTGGCGTCACCATGCCTAGATCAAAAGAGCTCTCTGAGGCCTTCAGAAAGAAGGTTATAGATGCCTACGAGTCTGGGAAGGGATTTAAAAAGATCTCCAAACAATTTGAAATCGATCATTCGACTGTCCGGGAGATCATCTACAAGTGGAGAAGATTCCATACAACTGCCAACTTGTTCAGGCCAGGCCGCCTCAGCAAGTTCAGCCCGAGAGCAGACCGCAAGATGCTGAAAGAAGTCTCTAAGAACCCCAGAATGTCATCACGGGACCTACAGGTAGCTCTTGCCACTGTTGATGTCAAAGTGCACGAGTCTACCATTAGAAAGAGGCTGCACAAATTTGATCTACATGGGAGGTGTGCCAGGAGGAAACCTTTGCTGTCCAGAAAGAACATCAGGGCAAGACTAAAGTTTGCCAATGAACACCTAGGCAAAGACCAGCACTTTTGGAACAATGTGCTCTGGACAGATGAGTCAAAGGTAGAGCTATTTGGCCACAGTACCAGAAGACATGTTTGGCGAAAACCAAAGACAGCATTTGACCACAAGAACCTGATACCAACTGTAGAGCATGGTGGTGGAAATATTATGGTTTGGGGCAGCTTTGTTGCATCAGGGCCTAGGCAGCTCACCATCATAGAATCCACTATGAATTCTTCATTGTACCAGAGGGTGCTTGAGGATAATGTGAGGCCATCTGTCGGAAAGTTGAAGCTCAACCGAAGGTGGACCTTGCAACATGACAATGACCCTAAACAAACCAGTAAATCCACCAAGGAATGGCTGAAAAGAAAGAAATGGAGGGTTCTGGAATGACCAAGTCAAAGCCCGGATCTAAATCTCATCGAGATGTTGTGGGGGGATTTGAAACGAGCTGTGCCTTGGACCTTGCAACGTAAAACTTGTGCACCAACGTAAAAATGGCCTCTAAACGGTGGTTTTGTGCATGCAAGAAACCCCTCAAACATCGCACAGCTGAAAGAATTCTGCATGGAGGAGAGGGCAAAAAATTCTCTCAGTCGATGTCAGAGACTGGTAGACAGTTATAAGAAACACCTACTTGAGGTTGTTTCTGCCAAAGGGGACAATACCACCTATTAGAGCCAAGGGTGTACTTACTTTTTCCACATGCGAAATTTGCATTTATGTTTATTTAAATTATACAATGGACTATAAAATGTAAATGTTTCATGATATTTGTTATATTATAATCACATTTATCTATCAATATTGTTGAAATGAAGATCAAATAGCTGTATGTTGAAATATATTGAAAAAGTCAAAACTTTACATGGGGTGTACTTACTTTTTCACGTGACTGTATGTGTGAAGTCTCGCAGCTTACCCGTGAGACATGGGCTTTAAACGTACATTGTTTTTTTTTCTTTTTTTAAGAACTGGACTGGGCAATCTTGACATTCTCATTAGGTTTGCCTGCTACTAACTGGCTTCATCCAATTAAAACTCCAAGCCGGGCACAAAAATCCAGCCTCTATTTAGCTTCTGATCTCACATAAAATTGCACTTGGAGAGAAACATTATCTAAGCGTGCTCTCCGTACAACCATCCTTGTTTGCAACTACAATACGTAATACCTTGCTTAACGCTGCCATGTAGAATACTGATTCGTTATAGAGCTCTTTGTCCTGGAGAAAAAATTTACGAAAAAAACAATGAAAAGAATGCACAACACGCAGCTGATCGTCGAGTCAACACACCAGCCACCATTGTTTGTATGCCACCATTGTTTGTATGCCACCATTGTTTGTACCGTATGCATACGCTCTGAGCCAATCTGCGCTGTTTACTCCAGCTTCATTTTGTTATTTATCTATCTATAATTCCAGTAATCTCTGTGTGTATGTATGTATGTATGTATGTATGTCTGTATGTCTGTGACTGCTGTTTCTCGACAACCACGGGTCCGATATACTTTAAACTTGCCAGGTATATTGCTGGGGACCCGAGGATGTGCCTTTTCAAGGTTTCATATTAATCGGACAAGTAGTTAGCGAGCTATGTCCAAAAAACGATTCAACCAATCAGAGAGCAGCGAGCTATCACGTGTGCCGAACGTGGCGAACAGACTCTGCCTCGGACGGCACATTTGAGAGCGTATTCATTTATTTCACGTTGGCAAACTATGTTGGCGTTAAACTATGTTTTAAAACTAATTAAAACTACTTTGCGATTCTTTCGCTTTCCTGCGCGTTTGTGCACGCTATGGCGATTTCTTTACCAAACTCCGCAAGCCGTTCGCTTTGGACCAAACCATTTCATGTAAATAGAGGGGGGGGATTGTCACCGTACTCGCAAGCCGTTCGCTTTGGACCAAACCATTTCATGTAAATAGAGGGGGGGGATTGTCACCGTACTCGCAAGCCGTTCGCTTTGGACCAAACCATTTCATGTAAATAGAGGGGGGGGATATAATTTTAGATATATATATAGTACGGGCATGCCCTAGTTTATTCAAACTCGGAAAACATCATGGATATTGTCTTCTTCTTCTTCAAACTCTCCTCCCACGTGCCTGTGACTTTATATGTTTTTGAATTGAATTATGACAATTCCCACTTAAATTCCTCTTTGAAAGATCAATGTTCGAAGTTAAACCTTTAGCATTTTAGTTTTGTTGTATTTTATTTGTGTATGTATGGATGACCACAACAAATTAACCAGCAGGATTGACAGGAAGGCTTCCCCTCTCCCTCTCCCCTTCCCGCCACCTCATCTTCTCTCCCCCCCCCCCCTTCTTCCCTCTCCCCTTCCCTTCTCTCTCCCCTTCCCTTCTCTCTCCCCCCTTCCTTCCCTCTCTCCTCTTCCTTCCTCTCTCCTCTTCCTTCCTCTCTCCCCTTCCTTCCTCTCTCTCCCCTTCCCTCCCCTTTCCCCTTCCCTCTCTTCCCCCCTTTCCCTCCCTCTCCCCCTTACCCTCCCTCGACCCTTCCACCTTCCCTCCTCCTCTCCCCTTCCCTCCTCCTCTCCCCTTCCCTCCTCCACTTTCTCTCCCCCTCTCCACTTTCTCTCCCCCTCTCCCTTTCCTCCCCCTCCCCTCTTTCCCATCCTCTTTTAATATTCCCTTCACTAAGCGACTCTGAGTTGCCTGGCAATGCCGGGTACTTTTGCCAGTAAATAAATGAAATCAAATCTTTGTGAAAAACTTTGAGGCAGTCCCCCTCCCCCCCCCCTCCAAGACCCCCCACGGGGGGGGGGGGGGGAGGGTAAACCATCAATCATCAAAGAGGTTGTGAAAGGCAGCTCTAGCTGTCTGTGCTCATCTCGTTGATGCTTCTTCAGTTACGATGGATCAATATTTCCACGATGTAACCGTACGATCAATTTGCAAGCCTGGTGTTGGCTTGATGATTAAGGTGGCTGTCTTAAGATCTTAGTGTCTTGGGGTTAAGCCAATGTCGTGCCCATCAGGTGGGTTGACTCAACTTGTCATCCTTCTGAGGTCGGCAAAATGCGTACCAGCTTACTGGAAACGGGGCACTGCATCAGTAGCACAGCCGTGATTCCAGCAATGATGCTTTAGCTTTACTAATTAGCTGTTCTATATCGGTGAGGGTTACGTTCATGGGGGTTACGGATATGGTGTGAGAAATGGAGAAGGTGAAAGGATTTTGGAGTTTGCTGATGGAGCTGATTTGTTGATTTGTAATACTCAGTTCCAGAAAAGGGATAATAAGATTGTTACATACACGTCAGGTGGGTCGACGACAACTGTTGACTACCTGATGGTGCGTAGGCGAGATAGGGGGCACCTCTGGGACACAAAGGTGATCCCGGGGGAGGAGGCTGTTTCACAGCACCACTTGGTTGTCTGCGACATAAGGGTGAAAGGCGCGAGGAGAGCTCGGCGGGTGAAGTACCAACCGAGAATGAAGGTGTGGAGGTTGAAAGAGGTGACAGCAAGGGAGACATTAAAAGAGAGGCTGAGTATGGTAGAGGATGATGTGGTTGAGCTTGAACGTGGTTGGATGTCAATGAAAGATAGTCTGTTGGGAGCCGTTGGTGAGGTATGTGGATGGACATAAGGACCACCGAGGCACTCGGAAACATGGTGGTGGGATGACGAAGTTGGAAAGAGGATTGACGAGAAGAGGAAGAAGTTCAAGGAGTGGCAGAAGGCGAAGGGTACGGGAGCAGAAAAAGCAGAGCATGAAAGTTATATAGCAGCCAAGAAGGCTGCAAAGAAAGAGGTAGCAAAGGCGCAGCAGACATGCAGGAAAATGTTCGGAGAACGCTTGGATTTGGAAGAGGGTCAGAGAGCGGTATTCAGGATTGCAAAGCAGATAGCGAAAGAGAGGTGTGATGTGATGGGGGTGAGTTGCTTGAAGGATGAAGTGGGACAAATCATTGTGGACCCAGATGGAATTAAAGGAAGATGGAAAAGATATATGGAAATGCTGTTGAATACAGAGAATGAATGGGATGGCAACATAGAGAGTAACCCAGTTTTATGACCGGCAGAAAAGACAACTGAGAAGGAAGTTGAGGAAGCGATAAAAGCAATGAAGAGTAGAAAAGCGGGAGGGCCGATAGGAGTTGTGGGAGATATGTTGAAGGCAGCAGGAAGTTGGGGTGTGAAGAGAATGGCAGAGATCTGTAATCTGGTGGTGAAAGAAGGTCGCATTCCAGTGGATTGGGAACTGAGTACCCTCGTCCCTCTATACAAGGGGAAAGGTGACCCTCTGAAGTGTGGCTCGTACCGAGCGATAAAGTTATTGGAGCATGGAATGAAGGTATTGGAAAGGGTGTTGGAGAGGAGGATAAGGAAGAAGGTGAAGATCGACAAAATGCAGTTTGGATTTATGCCAGGAAGAGGAACGACAGACGCGCTCTTTATTGTGAGGCAGTTGCAGGAGAAGTACATGGAGAAGAGGAAGAAGTTGTTTCTTGGGTTTGTTGATCTGGAGAAAGCATTCGATAGGGTTCCACGCGAAGTATTGACATGGGCATTGAGGAAGTTAGAAGTGGAGGAATGGTTGATCAGAGTTGTGATGGCAATGTACAAAAGAGCGCGCACAGCTGTAAGGACGAAGGACGGGAACAGTGGTGAGTTTGAGGTGAAGGTGGGAGTGCATCAGGGGTCGGTATTAAGTCCACTCCTATTTGTAGCTGTGATGGAGGTGCTGGCTCAGACCGTAAAGGAGGGTTTACCATGGGAGTTGTTGTATGCAGATGATCTGGTGTTGATTGCGGAAAGTATGGATGGACTGAAGGAAAATATGAACAAGTGGAAGGAATGTATGGAGACAAAAGGTCTGAAGGTGAATATAGGAAAGACGAAGGTGATGGCAAGTGGTAAAGCATGTGGTGAGGTGGAAAGAACTGGGAAATGGCCATGTGCTGTGTGCAGGAAGGGTGTCGGAATGAACTCCATTCAATGTACAATGTGCGCTGAGTGGGTTCATCAAAAATGTAGTGGTCTGGGAGGGTCATTAACCAGTGTGGCACCTACATTCAAATGTAAGGTGTGCATAGAGGGAGCTGCAGATGGAGGAAATGTTGAGTTGGATCTTGGAGACGGCGTGAAGCTGGAAGGTGTGAAAACATTTTGCTACCTCGGAGACATGCTGAATGGAGAAGGTGGATCAGACTCGGCAACCGTTGCTGGAGTGAGATGTGCATGGAAGAAGTTTCGGGAACTGAGTGGCCTGCTGATGAGGAGGGGAGTGTCGTTGAAGCTGAAGGGAAAGGTGTATGCTGCATGTGTGAGAAGTGTTATGATTTATGGGAGCGAGACATGGGTCATGAATGTAGAGCAGCAACGAAGGCTGCAAAGGGTGGAAATGCGAATGGTTCTGTGGATGTGCGGAGTGTCGTTGAGAGAGAGGAAGACAAATAATGAATTGCGAAAGATGATGGGAATAGAGCCTGTGATTGATGCTGTGAAGAGGAACAGGTTGAGATGGTTTGGTCATGAGTTGAGGAAGGTTGAAAGTGACTGGTTGAGAAGAGTGATGTAAATGAATGTAGAAGGAAGTAGAGGATGGGGAAGACCGAGAAAGACTTGGCTAAAGATGGTCGAAGAAGGAATGCGGGCAAGGGGGTTAACAAGGGGAGATGCAGAAAATAGGGCAATATGGAGAAGATTGTCATGGGGACCGCAAGGCTAACCCCCGCTCTTGCAGGGAAAATGGCCTTAAAATGCATGTTGTTGTTGTTCTATATCGGTGGATTATGAGTGTTCACGAGCATTCCCTGTGCTTTGGCACCGAAAGTCTCACTCAGCTCTAACATTGTGTTACAACCTCCTCTGAACCTTAAGAGATGACAGGCGAACCTCCATTTCTCCCAGTCGGAATGTCGGGATACCCGGCCAGGCTAATTTTATACATTGAGACAGACTGTTCTAATTATGAATTGCAATGCAGACTGCATAGTGACCCATTCAGAGCGCACCCATATTTGTCAATGTCACATTGGAGATGTGTGCTTTTGAACTTGTGATGCTTACAGTTGAATTGCCTTTGTGAGCTTCCTTTGGTTCCTGAAACATACATTATGCTCTGATACTTGGCACGCAGTTCTTGGTTTCTTTGGTTATGAACTGGCAGGATGCCTCGGAGGTTGTGTACTCACCTTTGAACTATCTAATCTAGGTTTGATACCCAACTCTGAACTTGCTTTGTTGCTTGATGTTCAGCATTTAAAAAGACTCGAACGGCACTCGGTAGAGAGTGTACCTCCGCCAGGCTGAACAGTTTACATTTTGTATCCCACTGGTAGGCCAGATCTGCATCCAGACCTTAACCAACATCTACTCAACTAGGTTCTTGTCACCTAACCAAATCATCCACAAAGTTTTGTCATAAGCCTTCGGCAAAGTTTTGAAATATGCTATATTTTGTTTTTCACCTCGATGGTGAAGAATCACATTAAAAAAAATTATTTTATTTTATTTCAGTTCCGGATCCAGATCTTTGCCAGAATCTAATCAATTCGTCCTTGTCGCACACCCCACCTGTTCATGAAGTTTTGTCCGAATCCATCCTCAACTTTTTGAGCTCTCGTGTGATTATATAGGTTTTTGGCCCTTTCACTCAATGGTGACAAATCACTTAAACATTATAGTATCCAGATGTGCATCTGGATCTTCACCGAAATCGAATCAATTTGTCGATGTCACGCACTCAACCAGTCCACCAAATTTCATCCGATTCAGTCCATAACCTTTTCAGATATCTTGCTCACAGACAGAGGTGAAAACATAACCCATGTCCACATTCGTTGGCTGAGGTAATAAGAGCACAGA
>NC_136262.1:102990171-103156010 GCF_964187855.1 Myxine glutinosa | reverse complement strand
AGAAAATAATTTACAGAAGATTTTAGACACAGTGCAACGCCAGCTTATACAAACTTAATTAACCCAAGGACAGAACAAACAAAACAAACTCACGTACACAAGAAGGATGGAAAGGCAGGAGGTGGATGGCTGGAGGGAGAGGAAGGTCCAATGGTACTGCAGCACGATCGGCGCGTTTGACCGCCGCCGTTCCTTCGCGGCCCTGCTCCGGAACTGCCGTCAAGGCCCCACGCTGCTGTCGTTGCTGCTGTGGCTGCGGCTGCTCTGGGGACGTCGCGTGCTTTGCCAGGACTCGTCTGGTCCAACCACACAACTGAACAACGTGCTTGCTTCTTGCCCAACTCTCTTGCTTGGTCCAACTTTGGCGAGCAAGGCGACGAATAGCAGGCTTTGTGCTTCCCTGGACGATCTTCTTAATGTTCTCTCTGGATGATCTTTTTGGATGATCTTTCTGGATGATCTCTCTGGATGATCTTCTTAATGTTCTCTCTGGATGATCTCTCTGGATGATCTCACGCAGTACCTTGCGCGCGCGCTTTTATAACGCCTCCGGCGATCAAGCCGCCGGCCTTCAGGACACGCCCCTCGGTGTGCTCACCTCGGCCCTGGTTGGTCGCGCGACCCTCTGGCTCCGCCCTTGATGATGACGACGGGCGGGCACGGCCTTCTTCCCTGACCCGAGCACATGTTCAATGGTGGTTTTGGAGGGGATGTAATTGGCAATCGAGGCTTGGCAATGACGAAAGGGGAAATGGAGGTTTTGGGAATGGGAATGAAGAATGAAGGGAATCTATCTTATTTCACTTGGTGCAATGGAGTGTCATCTTAATGGAAGACAAGGCCTTACCCTAACACACATAATAAAGATATAACTATCAACCAGGGGGAAATCTATGATTGGCTGACGTGTATGCTTTATGGACTAATTATGGGACGCCCTTTGACCTTTACACAACACTGGAGGCAGGAGGGTCCAGAATCAAGCAATATTAATAAACCACACAATAAAAAAATACAATCCTCATATTCTATCTATAATTCCAGTAATCTCTGTCTGTACGTTTGTCTGTGACCGCTGTTTCTCGACAACCACGGGTCCGATATACTTTTAACTTGCCAGGTATATTGCTGGGGACCCGAGGATGTGCCTTTTCAAGGTTTCATATTAATCGGACAATTACTTACCGAGCTATGTCCAAAAAACGATTCAACCAATCAGAGAGCAGCGAACGATCGCGTGTGCCGAACGTGGCGGGCACACTCTGCCTCGGATGGCACATTTGAGAGCGTATTCATTTATTTCACGTTTGCAAACTATGTTGGCGTTAAACTATGTTTTACAACTAATAAAAACGAATTTGCGTTTCATTCGCTTTCCTGCGCGTTTGTGCACGCGATGGCGATTTCTTTACCAAACTCCGGAAGCCGTTCGCTTTGGACCAAACCATTGCATGTAAATAGAGGGGGGGGATTGTCACCACTCGCAAGCCGTTCGCTTTGGACCAAACCATTTCATGTAAATAGAGGGGGCGGGGGGGGATATAATTTTAGATATAGATATAGTACGGGCATGCCCTAGTATTAATAAACCACACAATAAAAAAATACAATCCTCATATCCACAACAATATATATATATATATATATATATATATATATATATATATATATATATATATATATATATATATATATATAATTATATATACAGTCACGTGAAAAAGTAAGTACACCCTATGTAAAGTTTTGACTTTTTCAACATATTTCAACATGCAGCTATTTGATCTTCATTTCAATAATAGTGATAGATAAAGGTGATATAATATAACAAATATCATGAAACATTTACATTTTGTAGTCCATTGTATAATTTAAATAAACATAAATGCAAATTTCGCATGTGGAAAAAGTAAGTACACCCTTGGCTCTAATCGGAGGTATTGCCCCCTTTGGCAGAAACAACCTCAAGTAGGCGTTTCTTATAACTGTCTACCAGTTTCTGACATCGACTGGGAGAAATTTTTGCCCACTCCTCCATGCAGAATTCTTTCAGCTGTGCGATGTTTGAAGGGTTTCTTGCATGCACAGCCCGTTTCAAATCCCCCCACAACATCTCGATGGGATTTAGATCCGGGCTTTGACTTGGCCATTCCAGAACCCTCCATTTCTTTCTTTTCAGCCATTCCTTGGTGGATTTACTGGTTTGTTTAGGGTCATTGTCATGTTGCAAGGTCCACCTTCGGTTGAGCTTCAAATTTCTGACAGATGGCCTCACATTATCCTCAAGCACCCTCTGGTACAATGAAGAATTCATAGTGGATACTATGATGGTGAGCGGCCCAGGCCCTGATGCAGCAAAGCTGCCCCAAACCATAATATTTCCACCCCCATGCTTTACAGCTGGTATCAGGTTCTTGTGGTCAAATGCTGTCTTTGGTTTTCACCAAACATGTCTTCTGGTACTGTGGCCAAATAGCTCTACCTTTGACTCATCTGTCCAGAGCACATTGTTCCAGAAGTGCTGGTCTTTGCCTAGGTGTTCATTGGCAAACCTTCGTCTTGCCCTGATGTTCTTTCTGGACAGCAAAGGTTTCCTCCTGGCACACCTCCCATGTAGATCAAATTTGTGCAGCCTCTTTCTAATGGTAGACTCGTGCACTTTGACATCAACAGTGGCAAGACCTAGCTGTTGGTCCCGTGATTACATTCTGGGGTTCTTAGAGACTTCTTTCAGCATATTGTGGTCTGCTCTCGGGCTGAACTTGCTGAGGCGGCCTGGCCTGAATAAGTTGGCAGTTGTTTGGAATCTTCTCCACTTGTAGATGATCTTCTGGACAGTCGAATGATTGATTTCAAATTGTTTGGAGATCTTTTTAAATCCCTTCCCAGACTCATAGGCATCTGTAACCTCCTTTTTGAAGGCCTCAGAGAGCTCTTTTGATCTAGGCATGGTGATGCCGCACACTTCAACAACAAAGAGCAAACCAAACGAAATGTCTGAGGTTTAAATAAGACAGGTTCCTCCAAGATCCTCTCTAACGATGTTCTAATCATTTGCACCTGAGCTGGTGCACCTGGATTCTAATTTTAGGTATTTGAAGTAGTGATAAATGTAGGGGTGTACTTACTTTTTCCACATGCGAAATTTGCATTTATGTTTATTTAAATTATACAATGGACTACAAAATGTAAATGTTTCAGATATTTGTTATATTATATCACCTTTATCTATCAATATTGTTGAAATGAAGATCAAATAGCTGTATGTTGAAATATGTTGAAAAAGTCAAAACTTTACATGGGGTGTACTTACTTTTTCACGTGACTGTATGTATATGCGTATATATGTATATGTATATGTGTGTATGTATATCTATGTAATTTTTCTGTTCAGTCGGGAGAATTGGGCAGTGCTGCCTTTTATAGCCAAAGATTGATTTTCGTCGAGCTCATGTTGACCTGATTGCATTAATGGTAAACAAAGTGTGGATTGAGATCACATTTAGGCTAAACCAGGCAAGGCAGACAAATTACTCCCTCTTTTGAGGATCATTCGTGAACCAGCTGGGTTTGATTGACAATACAATGGCGACATAATCCTCCAGAGACTAGCTCGAGTTCACGAAGCGAAGAGTGCATCTGCGTATAATTCGGCTGCCTTCAGCTGGATGCATCCATTGTCTTCACCATTTGGCCACCGCTGATCCATAAGTCACTTATTAATTAGTTTTTTCCCCTATTGATTTTTACAAACCAAAAGGCTGATTGTCACGATCGCAGTATGAATTGCTATATGTATTGTTTCATTGCATTAGCAGAGTTAATCGTTTTACTCGTATTTGAAGATTTAAATGAGGATTACTTGGGAAACTAAATAAAGACATGCTATTTGGTGCTCCATGAAACTTTGCTCTCTCCTTGTTGTGCTTCGGACTTCCTCTTGAGCTAAGCTTGCCATCCTCATCAAGTCGATGTACACCCAGATTTTCAATTTTGTATGCCTTTTTGAGTTGTACCAACTGAGGCGCTGAAACCAAGGGTACATTGCACAGAGGCAGGCAGTTAGACAATAAGTTACGGTGTCAGTCACGTTTAATTTTTTTTATTTATTTATTTATTTTTTGTTAAGTATTTTTCCAACTCACCCAAATAATAATTATAATAATAATAAAAAACATTTGCTGGCTGTTCGGTCAAGTAGTTTCTTTCTCCACTGGCTGCTGTGGGTTTGATTTCTATGGCTGCTCACTCTTAGCACCCTGCAGTCAGAAAGGTGAGTACCCCAAACACCCCTGGAGAGGAATTGAGGGAGGCCTTAATCCTCTGAAACTTAATCCTCTAAAACTTAATCCTCTGACGCCTAATCCTTAATCTGAAACTGAAATAGGTTGGTTTATTTATTTTATTTTTTACTATTTATTTTTAATTAAGATTGCACATGAGTGATTGTTTGACGTTTAATAAAAACAGATAGCTGCTGAACACTACTTAATGGTAAGCGGCCATCTATTAATTATGTACACTTCTACGGTGGAATTTTTTTTACCATCCCACTGTTACGCATTTGAAATTGGATAACACTTTGCAACTTTGTCTCCATGATTTGATGCCTCGCTGCAGGAGCTAAAGCTGAGGACAGACCAAGTTTTGTAACTTGAAAGGCAGAATTCTCATAAGTTTGATAATTTCTCGATATTGTTATGTTTGTGGGTGTAGGTGATGAAATACCATATTTGAGATAGAACTGTGTAGGGTAGCATGGATTGCATGCGTGTAGGAAGCCAATCTTGATGTATTTAAGTTGAAAAACTATGAGCTTAAGATCGTTTACGTGTCACACATGGGGTGAGGGGGGCTGGAGGGTGGGGGTGATGGTGTTATGTTAAGTAGGTAGGGTCTAAGGCTAGTTCTCCCAGTATGTGATTGCCTTCTGTGATGTTTCCCTATGTTTTTTTTTTACAATTACAACAACAATAACAACGACCGCTGCATTAAACCACAACAATGACATAACCGCCGACAGGACCCGAACATTCCCGATCAGGCTAAACCCCGCTCTACCACCGCCAACAAGACCCGAACATTCCTGAGAAGACTAAACCCCGCCTCCAAGAAATCGTAAGCGGCAACTAAGCCCCGCCTCTAGAAAGAGCAGGGCCGTGAGGCCACACCCCAAGGCTCGGGCGATTGGTCTGGATGACGTCAGAGCGAGAAGGTTCGAGTGCAGGAGGAAGAAGACTCTGTGTCTCTCTCTCTCTCTCGTTCTGGCTTTCGTTTCGGGCGGCTGCTCTTTGGTTTTGTCTCTCGAGTGGCTCGGCTGCTTGTGGCTCGCGTACGCTTGTGAAGAGAGCTTTCAGAGCCTTTGTATAACTCTTGGGTTTTTGTGTTGGAGGAGGAGGGTCAGCCATTGCTGTGCGGGGCTGGTGAGGAGAGTTTGGAGAAGGAAGAAGGGCTCGTCTCGCTTTTGTCTTGGTCTCTCGGTTCGCTCGGCGGCGGCTGGAATATTTTTCGGTGCGTTGGTGCTGAGAGAGAGTGGTGTGGAACCTTCGCAACGTTTGAGGAGGAGGAGGAGGAGGAGGAGGAGGTGGTGTTGTTGGCCATGGTGCTCTTCAGGGTCAGAGGAGATCACGAGTAAAGCGAAGGAGGCTATCCTGTCTGCTTGTTTCATGCCTGGGCGTTTTCGACGCGGGGTCTCGGCACCATTGTCGGAGCGCTTCCCGCGCAAGTGGCTATACTGCGGCAATGACCATCAAGCTCCTAAAAGCCTTGTAGACCAGAGCTGAGTGCTGGCCATTTACAAAAAATAACATTATTTTACTTCTTTAATCTTTCCCCTTGTCTGTTTTGTGTGTCTGAGTGGAGTCTTTTATTTTTTTTTGGTCTTGATGCATCCAGCTGTCCTTGTCTTTTTTGTGTAATCGGCCTTCAATTCACCTCCGCATTTGTTTTATTCTTTGCTTTATTTCATTAAATTCATTTGTGTTGCATTTTCAATTGTGTGTCGTGTTTCTTTGTTCTGTGGCTAATCCCCGCTCTCGCAGGGAAAATGGCCTTAAAATGCCTGTTGTGTGTTGTTGTTTTTGTTCTGTGGGTTTCGGATTAAACCCCGTGTGTTTCGTTCAGATAAGCACCTCGTTCCTTCACCCGCGCACGATGGAACAACTGCCATGATTTCGGCTACGCGCCTCGGAATTGAGGACCGACCAGCTATCCGTCCAAGGCTGTTGTTCATCGGCTACGGACTTGACGCAGAATTCTCGTAAGTTTGATAAATTCTCGATATTTTACTTGCTGATTTAGCTCATAAACAAATACAAACAATCTTTTTATATATTTTGTTGTGGGTGTTCATGCCTGGTGGTGGTGGTATATGCTCCACCCGAGTGCCATTTTAGTTCTTTATTACTTCATCAACGCCACAACATAAGGCACAGCTGACGCGAGACAAAACAATGTCAGCACCGCCCACCACCGCATTGACCATCACGCCGTAATGTGCCAACACACAATAGTGACCTGCCCACATTCCACCGATCTCCACACCAGCATCAGCCATGATGGTCAAAAGCTACTAGTCGAATGCTTCCAGTCTACCATGAAAAAGGCAATTCAATATGACCCAGGTCAACTTGCCTTGGTAAACTGTCTGACAACAAATCGTCCCAGACAATGAAGATCGATGCAGCCTGGGTCATGCAGGTTTATGCCCAATATTGCAAAATCTCTTAATTATTGTTAAAGAGGACATCCACATTTACCTACAGAGGTTATGTTTTTACTCATGCCTTTCTGTGAACAGGATATCTCAAATAGTTGTGGGCGGATTTGGACAAACCTTTGTGGACTTCTTGGGCGTGTGTGACAAGGATGAATCGATTGGATTTTGGGGGAAGATCCGGATTCGATCATTTTTTAAAAATTTCTATGCATGATACTGCGTCTTCAGGAGTCTTCAGGAGACGTATTCACCACTGAGAGATGGGGCCAAAAACGATATATAGCACGATATTTCAAAAAGTTGTGTACGAGTTATGACAAAACTATGTGGATGAGTTGGTTAGGCGACAAGAAGAAGCTGATTCGATTATGGAGGTTCTAATGGTTTTGCATCCAGTGGGATGCAAAACATAAACTGTTCAGCATGGCGGGGGTATGCGCTCCACTCAGTGCCATTCTGGTTCCATTTTGTAATGGTGGAATTTTTCAAATTACCCCTTCCCTGATAATGTGCTCAATGCCCGCCCTACCCTTACTCCTATTTACATTCATACTCATCACCTTGCATCTCGGTGTGTACCCCGGTTTAGAATAGGTACACCGTATCCCTGCGCATCGTAAGAGGCAACTAAGGGTTGGCGCCAGGAAGGACATCCGGCCATAAAAACATTGCCTCAAACAGGGAACCATGATTGTCATGGGGCCTGCAAGGCTAACCCCTGCTCTAGTGGGGAAAATGGCCTTAAAACGATCATTCATATTCACTCATCACCTTGCAGTCTTATTTTAGTGTCATATTGAAAACAAGTGCAAACACCTGCATAGATTAATCAAATTTATATTTCATCCACTGCATATTGTGCAATGAATCTCAACAAATTGCTCACTCATTCTTCATTTGCTCTGCCATCAGAAAATATCAGTAGATATTGTCGCATCGACCGGGTCCGCTGACGGGGACTCACCATACCGAAGCAATGTGCTTCGCGAATGGCCGAATTAAAGGGAATCGCACTCATGCGTAAATATCCAAATCTCACCGGTCTCTAAAAATGAATGTTGAACAAATTATTATCTCCTCCAGGGATAATAATTTGTTCAACATTTCTTTACATCCCGTTAAAACGTGTGTGTGAGATAATGGTAGTAATCAGGCATCACATATCCTTAACCGATAACAAGTTGATTAAAAGTTACAGGACGATGAAAAGAAAGAATCCCAATATGAGAGGCAGACTGAAACAATGAATTGAGAAAAATAAATAAAGGCACACTCAGTAAACAGAAATTAACTTGATACAGAAGATTACCTATGGCGCCACCTGGACTCGTCCACTCTGCCCACAAAACTGCCCGGACCTCAGAGACAGATAAGAAAAGGACCGAGAAGAAAGGAGACATGAAGAGCAAAAATAATGAACGAGTCAGTGTACAGCCTTTTAACATCTCCTCTGCAGCCATGCACTGGGCTTTTGAAGGATCGTCACTCATGCCCCCACACCAGCCAATGAAGAGGTATATTGCCGCTGCCATAACGCCGTCATGTAAATGGGGTGTTGCCACTTGCACCATCCGAACCAATAATGCAACACCTTGCAGCGTGCCAATGGAAGCGTGCCCTTGGGAGTTTGGGGGTGTCCTCGTAATGGCCTGTGCCATGCTGGATGCCTTGTATTCACAGTGCGGGCCCTGAGGGGGGTTTAATCAGCCTACATTCAACCCCCGACGCATCCAAATGCGCACCCCTCTCCTTACCTTGCTTGTGTGCCTTGTCTGTCTTTAAACAGGGGACACGTCCGAAATACACTTTCCAATCTACCCCCTATGCTAACTATCCCGATTTTCACGGCATACACAACAACAGGGCAACTTCACTCTAACAGGTCCCTGGTTACAGAAAATGCTCTCACCTACACAAACACACGGACCACAATAACTTAACATACTAGCTAATTCGTACCCCCTCCAACATAACATAATATTTTTACGGCGTAGTCCATAGGGCAAAGCAGTCTAGAACAGTGTTTGTCCGTCCGTATGTACGTATGTATTGTCGTGCTGACGCTCTCAGTTAAGACAAGAGCGTCCACGGATGGAATCGAGCTTGACGAGGTGTTTCCCAATTGATGGTGGATCATACACGAGGAGGGGGTTGGGGGAGAATGCCGCGGCTTACCTGTCGGTCCGACACTGTCTTCGCCTGCAAATTAATAAACCAACCAAAAACGGATGTAAAATTTACAACAGGATATTTATTACGGACCCGATAACGAAGAACGCGACGGAAGAACTAAGACCTAGGTTGGGATCCCACTCACAGACTACATATACAAAACAATGGGAGAATGAATCAAAGGAACCGTTGTTTGCGCGTCTGTGCTTATTTGTCTGGATGTGGTGTCCGTCAGGAATCGTCTGGTTGTGCAGCTCCGTCATCCAACGCGGCTCCGTTTGGCGCGAACTGCCTGGTCGTTGGCGCGGAGCGGCCCTCGGCGCGCCCGCATGATCGCTCGTCAGCGCTCCAACCGCAAGCCTCGTTCGTACATAGATGCCAGGGAGGAGAATCGATGGCGCCCCAACGTTGCTCCAGCGTCCGTCGTCAAGCAGGCAAATTCGTGGAAGGCAAAGGAAGAAAGGTCCAACGGAGTGAAAGGCAAGGGCAGAAGGGAGGTCTGGGAAGGGCAGAAGCCAAAGCGAGAAGAAGAAAATGCCGGCGAGCGAGTCATTTTGTCACTCGTGGTGTGACGTCAGCCCTCCCCCTCTACCAACCAGTGCCTCGTTTACTCATCACCTTTTGTGCCTTTTTACGTCATCGGCGCTTCTCCTCCAACCAGTGCGTAGCTTGTTGGTAGTTCGTTTGCGCCCTCCGCACTGATTGGCCGTGGTGTTATCGGTCGATGGCCAATCAGTGTGTCGCTCCTTCACCTTCCTTACCTCCAATCACGGGGAAACTTTTTGTCCCTTCTCTGACCAATCACACGTCTTTCCCTGCTCTGCCAATCGATGGCCTGCTCTTTGCTTGCCCCTCCCCTGGCCAATCACGAGTTCTCCCTGGTCAATGTTTGATCGCCATGGTGTATCACTGTGCGGCTGCTTGCTGTCGGTCTTTTCGGTCAGTCATTGTGGCAGCGGGGGAATTAATGTGGTGCACTAATGGATCTAGCTAGTGTATGTGGTGTGTTGCCATAAGGGACAATGGATTGATCACCAGGTCTGACACACAGGGGAATTAGCTTCGTCCTTATTCTACGTATCACTGGAGCATTCTTGTATGATCACAGGTACACACTTAATCCGACAAACCGCCTAAACGCAGAACTTATTACATCGAGATTCTCTAGCACGACAGACAAAGCATGATACCTATGCAGATCTACTTAAATCTATATATGCCTACCCCAAAATTCATAACAGTATGTATGTATGTATGTATGTATGTATGTATGTATGTATGTATGTATGTATGGTATGTCCCCTCAAATGTATACCAATCAGAGCTGAGGATCTGGTCACATGACAGGGTGATGTGATTACGTCTGATGTCATTACGGCGTACAACTGCTGACTCCACACTCCGGCATTTTGATTCCAATGTCGTTCAGGCCGAACATATCGTCGAACCTGTCATATCACAATCGCCATGCTCAACCCTTACATTTTTCATTCAGTGTGAAACCCAAAAAACCGATTGTTAAAATAATCATCAAATATCGAAAGCATAGTCATCATCAATATATTAAAGTAGCAGCAGTTTTGTGTCCGGCCGTCATGCTACGTCATTACGTCTATAATGTCAATACGACGGCTGACTCCACCAATCGACATTTTAATTTATGAGTACAACCGCTCATGATGGGAGCGGCAGAAAGGGTCATTCCTTTTTGGGGTATATAGATTACAGTCGATCTATGGTCAGGTCTCAAGAACATTGGGTGTGTGAGGTGTGTTCATTTACCAAGTTTCTTGTGGAGAGATTGCCATTTGGTTGAAGCATTCGAGCAAGCACTCCTTTCATAACAGTTAAGGAATGGCTGGCTTGGCAAGCGCTAGCTAGCTGTTTGGTAAATGAGCACACCCCGTCTTCCTCCCTTTCAGTTCTGTGTTAAACGGCAGGAAAAGTGTGTTTCATTGGTAGTTTTCAAAACAAAACCTTAATTGGTGGGTTTCAAAAGGCTGCGACGAAAAACGCCACTTTTGCAGCAGGAAGGGTCATGTTATTTCCCTAACCATTGTGGGGTATATAGATTACAGTTTATATTCGCTCAGTTCTGCAAGTAAAGCTTACCTCAGGGATGTCGGGATTCCTCCAAATTTATTTGTTTAATGTTATAAACAGCATTAGCGACTGTTTAAAAAGCGAATCATACGTGTTTGTGGTTTATAATATTTTACAAGCCCAGCTACGTCGCTGTTAGACTTCCGGTCTTGTTTCATTATATATTACATGACAAACTTCTTGACATTTTCCTAAAGTCTAAATAAGTGGAGGTTGATCGGGTGACCCAACTTGATACCTAACTTCTGTAACTTTATTGACTTTTCACCAGTGCTGAAAATAATGGTCCAAAGCAAACAGTTCCTTGTTTGCTCTCGAAATCCTCTTCCAGGGTCATCTTGCTGGGAGCCACAGAACACCTTTTGATTAAATAACAGGGATTTTGTATTTTCCTCTCCTTTTCACCCTTCAGCCCAAAGGGCTAATGGGTATTGTCGTCACGGGCGGGCGTCCGGGCGTCCGTCAACTTTTGGTTTCCGTCAATTTCGAGCAGAACGGCTTGTCCGATTAAATCCATGCTTGCAGTGTGTGTTGGGGTTGAGTAGAGGAAGGTTCCTTTCGAAAATGGGCGCGCTGCGATTTTCAATATGGCCGCCACGGCAGCCATCTTGAAATTGGTTTCCGTCAATTTCAAGCAGAACGGCATGTCCGATTAAATCCATTTTTGCAGTGTGCATTGGGGTTGAGTAGAGGAAGGTTCCTTTCGAAAATGGGCGCGCTGCGATTTTCAATATGGCCGCCATGGCAGCCATCCGGGCTTCCGTCAACTTTTGGTTTCCGTCAATTTCGAGCAGAACGGCTTGTCCAATTAAATCCATGTTTGTAGTGTGTGTTGGGGTTGTGTAGAGGAAGGTGCCTTTCGAAAATTGGCACGCTGCGATTTTCAATATGGCCGCCACGGCAGCCTTCTTGAAATTGGTTTCCGTCAATTTCGAGCAGAACGGCTTGTCCGATTAAATCCATGTTTGCAGTGTGTGTTGGGGTTGAGTAGAGGAAGGTGTCTTTCGAAAATGGGTGCGCTGCCATTTTCAATATGGTTGCCACGGCAGCCATCTTGAAATTGGTTTCTGTCAATTTCGAGCAGAACGGCATGTCCGATTAAATCCATTTTTGCAATGTGTGTTGGGGTTGAGTAGAGGGAGGCTCCTTTCGAAAATGGGCGCGCTGAAATTTTCAATATAGCTGCCACGCCAGCCATCTTGAAATTGGTTTCCGTCATTTTCGAGCAGAACGGCTTGTCCGATTCAGTCCATTTTTGCAGTGTGTGTTGGGGTTGAGTAGAAGAAGGTTCATGTGGCGAAATGGGTTCATGGGTTCATGGGCGAAAATTTCTTTACCACAAGATCCTACTCGGAATAGAACTTCGCTTCAAATAACAAATTATCATCAATGCTTCCTTTCACCATGCATGGGCTGAGGGGTTACGCCCGCTTTGCGGTGCTATTTATTAGCCCTGTGCTCATCAAGGCCAGCAAGTTAATCTTCTTCTCTGTTCCTTGTTGATGTCCTTAAATCCAGGCTATTCACTCACCCTCATCCACCCCCGCCCCCAATCCTTGTTTATGGAGTTGCCTTCCTGTGCTTTTTCCAATCCTGATTTTCGTTGTATTCATTAAGTTGGCAGCCCATTATAATCTGATGTTGTTACCTATACCTGCCCATGATCCGACCTGTCCATGAGCCACAAAGACTTTTAAAATCTTGTAGACAGATATAATGATAATGTTGGGGTCATTTATGGCTTAAAAAAAAGTAACCCCATGGAGAACTAATGATTATTTCTCCACAGTTTGAGAAGATTTTAAAATTGATTACCCTGACTTTGAGGCAAAACCTCCCATTTCAGCCTCTTATAGGGGGCGGGTCTGGATGTGGAGCACAACCCATGAGACCTTAATGTTCTGATGTATCGTACCGAATTTGGTCCACATTGGTCATGTCGTGTATGAGGAAAATATGTTTTAGTGAATATGAGGGATAAGAGGAGGGAGCCCGTGGTTCCCTTTCCAGGGGAGATACGGCCATGGGGAGCACAGCTTAAGGTTAGGGCATGGTTCCGATGCCGCTTGGCCAGTTTGGTCTGGATGCAGTTGTTGGTTTCTGAGAAGAATATTTTTGAATGTTTTCTGAAAGGTTTTTCAGAATTAGATATTTGGGGAAAAATCCACCCATACACCCCCTTTATAGGGGATGCATCCGGAAGGGGAGCACAACCCAATTAGACTTTGCTGTCCTGATGCATGGTACCAAATTTGCCCCATATCGGTCGGGTTGTTTGTGAGAAGATGTTTAAGTCAAATGTTAACGGCCAGACACCAGGACCCACTCTGAGGTTATTTCTGAGAAATAACCTAAAGAAACACTGCAGGTGCCCAGTAAGGGTCACATTTGAGCTTGTGCCCTGTTGGCTGTGGCATCATGGTGACGCTCTGGTTGATGAACTGACATTTTGATATTTTATTTCACAAGTGCAAACTGTAGCTCTTTGCCTGTGCTATAGAAGCACTTCAAAGTCTCCGCCAGGATAATCCATCATAATAAATAGTCCATGCCAACAACGGTCATGCCACCACCACAATGTACAGTGTGGATTATAACCACAAAGCCAAAGCTCTATTGGACACCAACAACACCTAGCAAGCAAAGACCTGCGACTCCATGGTTGGTGATGGCCAGGATTAAGGGCGAGCCATGCTCCCCTATGGGACAATGTGAACATTCTGGCGGCATCCCTGAACCATGCCAGGAGGCGTATACTAGAGGCATGGCACACTGGTCAAACGAGGTCACCTTTGACAGAGGAGACTGTAGCGCTATCACAGGCATATGGTCCTCTCATACACCAGTGAGGCGCTGATGGCGGGAGGAGGACAGACAAAGTGGGGCATAACCAACACGGAACGAGGATTTTTTTTTTTTTTTTTTTTTGTATACAAGATCGAGGCTCGTGAAAGAGCGAACATTAATCACACAAAAAGACAAACCGACACATAAAACATATAACATCGGGAGCGGTAGACAAGATGGGGAGAGAGGGGGAATGACACAAACACAACATTTGAGAGCAGGGACCGAGAGACATGGAGACATCGAGAGATCTGAGAGAGGGCAAGGGCTTTGGGGGGGGGGGCATGGGAAGGGGGCGGTAGGAGAGGTATAAAACATATGGACACTGCCAGGACTTCCAGGAAAGGAATTTGGAATTTCAAACAAGGTGGATCTGGGGTGAATTAGCGGGGGTAGAAAAGATCAAGGTTTTGGATGGGGGAAGATAAGAGATGGTGGTGAACAGCTGTTTTAAAGACCTGGAGGGAGGAGTGGGATTGAAGGGAGTGAGGGAGTTTGTTCCAGAGGCGGGAGAAAAGAGGAATGAAAGAGTGAAGGTGAGCAGAGAGCCGAGATTTCGGCAGTTTAACCATCAGAGGGTTGCTGGCAGATCTTGTGCGACCTGTAGGAATATTTGGGGGACAGAGCACAGAGAGAGCTGGGGGTGCAAGGCCGGAGAGGAGTCGGTAGAAGACAGAAAGACCACCTACCTGCCTGCGGTGAGTGAGTGAAAGGCCCTCAGAGATAGCTTCATCGCGGGAGATTCCAATAATTCTGAAAGCTT
Organism: Myxine glutinosa; assembly: GCF_964187855.1. NCBI lineage: Eukaryota > Metazoa > Chordata > Myxini > Myxiniformes > Myxinidae > Myxine > Myxine glutinosa. The sequence continues at coordinate 103,141,407 of NC_136262.1, read as the reverse complement.
TGGTTTCAACAGCGTGAAGCCGAGCTAGGTGTGAGGCAGGAGCACCGGCCCATAGGGGAGAACAGTATTCCATTGAGCTGCGGATGAAAGCCTTGTATGTGGTGAGGAGCTCAGGTGTGCCGAGGAAGGACTTCGCATGACGGAGGATGCCCAGTCGGCAACTGGCTTTGGAGGCCAGCTTGGAAATGTGGTTTTCCCAAGAAAGATCATGGCAGATAGTGAGACCCAAAAGCTTAAGCGACAGAACTTCTTGGAGAGGATTGTTGAGAAAGTAGATGGGAGGGTTGTCCAGTCAATCTTTTCGGAGAGACATAGTAAGAGTGTGAGATTTGTCAGGATTGAAAGACATGTCCCACTTGTTTGACCAGTCTGTGATTTTGTCCAAGTCTTCAGAGAGTGAGGATAACACAAATACAATGTATCTCTAGAACGAACGCAAAACACTTGCAACACAAGTTTGTCACGGGTCAATGGTCATGAAGTCTTGCAACACAGCTTGGTGATTGATCGACGGAACAGACTCACCTTCTTCCCCCAGGTATATCCGGGAGGAGGTAAACAAGAAAATTGCTCTTGATAAAGGATAGTGGAGGCCCGGTTCACACCGGGTTGTTGGCCGCAATGTTGTCATTCTGACAAAACTATAGGTTGGAGTACTAAAAATGGATATATTGGATATCCTGCCGCTCATTACTTGATATATCATTAATATTGCCGTGTCCCCAGGGCTAAGACCCCTGGGTGACGGATGACCGAAACGAGCTTTAACTTCGAGGCGTATTTCAAACGAGGCGGGATTATCATTTCGCGTGCACGGGAAGGTTCGAAGTCTTACCTGATCGGATGGCTGACACTGGGTTAATCCGAACCCACAAACGAACGAAACAAGATAAGAAAAGTAAAATTCAACAAACAATGATTTAATGAAAATAAATGTAAAGACAATAGAAATGTTGAGGTAAAAACTAATGATAATAGGCTAAGGTGAGGGACTCTCCATGCGGACTCAATTACAGACAAAGGGAGAAATAAAAGAAAATGAAAATAAAATTGTGTTTATAGTGCCGGCACACTTAATGTTGTTGTTCAAACTAGGCCGTCAAATGAAATCGGCAGCCCAAAGTGGCCCGAAGTCACCCGCGGGAAAGATGCACACGATGGTGCGAAGCTCCTCTCCGTGTCGCCACAAACGTGAAGGGATTTTGTGTGGCCGGTCCTCTCCCGCTGTTGTCTCCTTCCGACCGACGCGCAAAGAGCTCCGCAAACCACTGCTTTATTTCTGCTCCTCGCGATCGCAAAAGTTCCACCAAAGCTCCGGAACGTCTCCGCAGGCACACACGAGGCCAAAAAAATGACCGTTTGCTTGCGTGACCGAGTCAAGAGAATTAGCAAGGGCGAGACATCTCCTTCCTCCTCCCTCCACTATCCAAAGCTTCACGAACGGACACGGCCCGAGATGCAGCCATTTGCCAGCGCGACCAAGACAAAAAGAGGAAGATAGATGCGACCACCTCCAACAAACGCCAGCACAAAGAGAACAGGATGGCGAGACGGCGTCTTTTTGCTCTCCTAGCTCTCGAATGTTCAACGATGGCTTTTTCTCTCTACCAATTGCCTGAGCTCTGCCCATCGCCTCATCATGCCTCCACCAATCATGAAGGCCGGGGCGTGGTCTCTCCGTAACGAGTCATCAAGGGGGCGGAGTGCAGTCGCTGTTTGGGAATGTTCGGATGACGTTGGGATTTACTTGCCAATCGGCAAATGCTGTTTCTGTCGGACCTGGCGGCATGGTTTGCTAATGGAGCCCATCACCTGGCCGGCTGAGTTTTATATTAACATTAGGGAAAAATTACAGGGAGGCGATACATACTGGGGATTAACCATAAGCCCTATAATTAATTAGCACAAAACCACCCTCCTTATGGCAACATGCAAAAACACTTAACTTGAACATTTACCCTGCTTATGTACATCTAGATGGCTTCTTCTTCTTTGTGTCACACGGTCCATACTAAAACCTATACATTCCTGACTTTCCTAAGTTATTTCATGCCTACCCCCACAAACGTAACTATCAATTTCAGAATTTCATATCAATTTCAGAAAATTAATTAAAAATACAAAACTAGATTATCTTGGTTGGATAAGTGTCCATCCCCCTTATAATAGCAATTGTAAAGTAGCTCAGGTGTAACCAATCACCTTCAACATCACACACCAAGTTAATTGGCTTCTACTTGTGTTAAATTGAAGTGATTCTGATAATTTCAGAATAAAATCAACTGTTTCTGTAGGTTTCCCCTGTTGGGTAGTGCATTTCACAGCAAAGACTCAACCATCAGCACCAAGGAGCTTTCTAAAGACCTCCGGGATAAAGTTGTGGAAAGGCACAGATCAGGGGATGGGCATAAAAATATTTCAAAGGCCTTGACTATCCCTTGGAACACAGTCAAGACAATGATTAAGAAGTGGAAGACATGTGGTACCACCAAGACCATTCCTAAATCAGGCCGTCCCTCCAAACTGGATGACCAAGCAAGGAGGAAACTGATCAGAGAGGCCACCAAGAGGCCAATGACAACTTTAAAAGAGGTACAGGCATTTATGGCAAAGACTGGTTCCTGTGTGCATGTGACAACAATATCCCAAGCACTCCACAAGTCTGGCCTGTATGGTAGGGTGCCAAGAAGGAAGCCATTACTCCAAAAAGTCCACCTTGAGTCCCATTTGAGGTATGCAAAAAACCACTGCGGAGATTCTGAAGCCATTTTCAGTTGTTTGTTTTGGGGGTTTCTGACTTTAGTCTCCTCTTCAGCAAGTGAAATGCATGCTCCATTGGATTTAAATCAGTAGATTGATTTGGCCAGTCTAAAACCTTCCACTTTTCACCCTGATGAACTCCTTGGTTGCATTGGCAGTGTGTATTGGGTCATTGTTTGCTGCATGGTGAAGAGCTGCACAATGAGTTTGAAGGCATTTTCTTGTATATAGGCAGACAAAATGTTTCTGTACACTACCGAATTCATTCTGCTGCTGCCATCATTAGTTACATCATCAATAAAGATGAGTGAGCCTGCTTCACACATGGGGTAGTATTTTGGGATCATATGCAGTTCCTTCCTTTCTCCACATTTTCTCCTTTCCATCACTTTGGTAAAGGCTTATCTTGGTCTCATCTGTCCATAAAATTTTGTTCCAGAACTCTATGACTCACCTCTGTACTTCTTGGCAAATTCTTATCTGGCCTTAACCCTTTGAGTACGGAATTTTTTTTTGATAAAAATACCCCCGGTACGGGATTAATTTGGCATTACGGTAATGCAACCATGTACTGACGATCTATTTATAGGTATAGTCAATGACGTGTAGTAACGTCATCCGTACACAAAACTTTTTCGCGGGTTGCGGCACGGGACATCATCCGTAATCAAAGGGTTAATATTTTTGGTGCTGACGAGAGGTTTGCATCTTGCGGTGTAGCCTTTGTAAGTAATTCATTCTGCCGTCGAACTCTTCTCCGAACGGTAGATTGCGATACTTTCACCCCTGCACTTGTGAGGTCGTTGGTGATGTCACTGACAGTTGTTTGAGGGGTTTTATTCACAGCTTTGATTTTTCTGTCATCAACTGCTTATCCTAGGATCCTGGGTTCGAATCCCGGTCGATCGCTGAATTAACGCCAGGGGGGTTGACTCAGCCTGTCATCCTTCCGAGGTCGGCTAATTGAGTACCAGTTCACTGGTAATTCCCTGTTTGTCGTTAAAGGCGGCAAAAAGGGTTGGCGTCAGGAAGGGCATCCGGCCGTAAAACATTGCTTCAAAAAGGGGACCAAAAAACAACAACAACCACGGTTCCCGAAAAAGGCCAACCCCCGCTTGCGGGGAAAAATGGCCTCTAAAGGTGGTTATTATATATATAACTGCATTTGTTTTCCTCGGCCGACCTGGCCGTTGTCTATTGCTATGTGCACTAATGGTTTATTTTTCTTTTTCAAGATATTCCAAATTGTTGTATTTGCTCTGCTCAATGTTTGCGCTATGGTTCTAATTGGATTATTCTGTTCTTTCAGCTTTTAAATTGCTAGTTTTTCTTTCACAGACAGTTTTCTGGTCTTCATGTTGGTTTATGCCTACTTACTCCGTAGGCAGACTCCCAAGGCAAAAGCAAAGGCTAAAACCAAGACAAGACATTCACAGCCCTCTTATGTGTGAACAATCAATGCAACAAGAAACACCTGTCAGTTATCTGTTCCAATACTTATGCTTTTTTTTTTTTTTTTTGAATACTGAATCGAGGCTCGTGAAAGAGCTAACATTTATTTCACAAACAAATCAACCAGACAAACAAAATATACAAAAAGAGGGAGCAGAAGACAAGATGGGGGGAGAAGGGGAAGCACACAACCGCAACATTTGAGAGCAGGGAGAAGTGTGGGAGGGAGAGGGCTTGGGGGCAGGAGGCGTGGGAAGGGGGGGGGGGGGCAGAGGTATAAAACACAAGGGGACCGAAATTAGCGGGGGTAGAAAAGATCAAGGTTTTGGATGGGGGAGGATAAGAGATGGTGGTGAACAGCTGTTTTAAAGACCTGGAGGGTGGAGTGGGATTGAAGAGAGTGAGGGAGTTTGTTCCAGAGGCGGGAGAAAAGAGGAATGAAGGAGTGAAGGTGAGCAGAAAGTCTTGATTTTGGCAGTTTAACCATAAGAGGGTTGCAGGCAGATCTTGTGCGACCTGTAGGAATATTTGGGGGACAGAGCCCAGAGAGAGCTGGGGGGCAAGGCCAGAGAGGAGTCGGTAGAAGACGGAAAGACCACCAACCTGCCTGCGGTGAGTGAGTGAAAGGCCCTTGGAGTTAGCTTCATCGCGGGAGATTCCAATGATTCTGAACGCTTTGGTTTCAACAGCGTGAAGACGAGCTAGGTGTGAGGCAGGAGCACCAGACCAGAGGGGAGAGCAGTATTCCATAGAGCTGCGGATGAAAGCCTTGTATGTGGTGAGGAGCTCAGGTGTGCCAAGGAAGGACTTCGCACGACGGAGGATGCCCAGTCGGCGACTGGCTTTGGAGGCCAGATTTGAAATGTGGTTTTCCCAGGAAAGATCATGGCAAATAGTGAGACCCAAAAGCTTGAGTGACAGAACTTCTTGGAGAGGATTATTCAGAAAGCGGATGGGAGGGTTTTCCAGTCGGTCTTTTCGGAGAGACATCGTAAGAGTGTGAGATTTATCAGGATTGAAAGACATGTTCCATTTGTTTGCCCAGTCTGTGATTTTGTCCAGGTCTGCAGAGAGTGAGGAGGCTGCAGACTGCCGATCTGAGGGATGAGGAATGGAGCGACAGAGAGTAGAGTCGTCAGCAAAGAGATAGAGAGGATTTTCAAGAGAGTCAGAGAGATCATTGATGAAGACCAGAAAAAGCACAGGGCCCAGAACACTACCTTGGGGAACTCCAGCCTGAACAGGAAGAGGAGATGAGAGAAACCCATTCAGGGCCACACGTTGACTACGACCAGAGAGGAAGTCCGCCAGCCATGCGTGGAGATTTCCATGGATACCAAAGGAGGAGAGTTTGGTGAGCAGAGCGGGGTGCCAGACCGTATCGAAGGCACGTGAAATGTCAAGGGAGACGGCTCTAATTTCCTGTTTGGCGTTGAGGACCTCCATCCATTGTTGAGAAAGCAGAAGCAGCATGTCCAGAGTAGAGTGACCAGGTCTGAAACCAAATTGATGATCAGAGATCAAGCCATTGGAGAAGAGGAAAGATTTCATATCTGAAGCAATGATGGATTCCATGACTTTGCTGATAATTGGGAGAAGGCTGATTGGTCTGTAGTTGCTAGGATCTGTTTTTGCACCTTTTTTGTGCAAAGCGGTGATGTTGGCTGATTTCCAAGCAGATGGCAGATGACCTTGAGCAAAAGAGAGGGTGAAGAGAACAGAAAGAGGGAGTGAAAGAGCGGAAGAACATGATTTTAGGACCCGTGGGCTGATGCCGTAAGGACCAGTTGCAGAATCAGAGTCGAGGGTTGACAGAAACTTTTCCACCTTGTCAGGAGGAAAGGACACAGAGTCCAGGAGCAGCTGGGTACGACTGGGTATGGTGGGTACAGAGAGGGATGGGTTTGGGACACAAGATTTAGAGGCAAACACAGAGTTGAGGCATTCAGCTTTTTCACGTGCGGAGTCAGCCGTTAAGCCGTTTGAGGTGAGGGAGGGGATGGAGGGGGAACAAACACCAGAAACAGATTTGACCAGACGCCACCAGGATTTGGAAGAGGGAGACAGATAAGAGAGTTCGGTCTTGAGAATGGTGAGATATTGTTTCCTGGCTCTCCTGAGGGTGGACACACACTTGTTTCGGGCTTTGTGAAAGGAAATGAGATTTCCTTCCGTTGGATTTGCTTTCCAGGAGACGAAAGCAAGTTGTTTCAGGGCAACAGCCTCACCACAGGAGTCTGTATACCATGGACGGGAGGAAGGGTATGACAACTGAAGACAAGATGGGATAAATCTGTGCATGAGAGAGAGCAATTTACTTTGAAGGAATTCCCAGGATGAGTTGATGTCAGAGGCGGTAGAGATGGGAGACCAGTCCAGATGATTGATGGCTGCTTGAAGACCGTGCCAGTTGGCCTGAGTGAAATGCCAGACTCGTCGACGCTGAGGAGGCTCTCTGAGAATGGTCAGAGAGATGTCCACTTTCACAAGCACATGATCAGATGAGCCGATTGGAGCAGAAGAAGAGCAGCAGACTTTTTCAGGGAAGGTAGTCATAACCAAATCCAGAAGAGAAGATGCTCCGTTGACTGAGATCCGGGTCGGGAAATTGACAGATTGTGTCAGTCCCAGTGAGTCGCAGAAGTCCTTTGCTGAAGAGCCATGGCTGGTGAGAGAGGTACCCACACCCAGCCAACTGGCATGGTGACAATTGAAATCACCACATATGAGGAAGAGAGAGTTGGGATGGGTAGATAGAAGTTGGTTACCTAAAATGGTGGGCTGAACATAAAAAGTGCTGTCCTGCAATGATAAAACATATAAATACCAAGAAATAAAAGCTGACCTTCTGTACTCTTGTTCATCTATTGATCTCAAAACAAAATTTATTGACAGTATTGCAATAATACCAAATTTGACTTAACTGTTCCAATACTTACGGAGGGGAGGGCACTGTATATACGATGGTAAATCAAAAAGTAAAGTTACATCATCCACCACGTAATTCAAAACGCCTCACCACCACATAATTTGTAACATCTCACCACGTAATTAAAAACACCTCACCACCATGTAATAAAAACATCTCGCCACCACGTAATTCAAAACATCTCGCCACCACGGAATTCAAAACACCTCGCCACCACGGAATTCAAAACACCACACCACCACGGAATTCAAAACACCACACCACCATGTAATTCTAAACACCTCACCACCATGAAATTCAAAACATCTCACCACACGTAATTCAAAACACCTCACCGCCACGTAATTCAAAACACCTCACCACGTAATTCAAAACACCTCACCACCAGGCCACGTAATTCAAAACATCTCATCACCACAAAATTTTAAAAACCTCACTGCCACATCATAAAAAAACCTCACCACCATGTAATTAAAAAAACCTCACCACCATGTAATTTTAAAAAACCTCACCACCACGAAATTCAAAACACCTCACCACCACGAAATTCAAAACACCTCACCACCACGTAATTCAAAACACCTCACCACCACGTAATTCAAAACACCTCACCACCACAAAATTCAAAACACCAGACCACCACGTAATTCGTAACACCTCACCACCACGTAATTCAAAACACCTCATCACCATGTAATTCAAAACACCCACCACCACATCTTACTATAATTCACCAAATGTCCGTCCGTCTGTTCGAAGGTACCGCAAAAACGGCTCAACCGATCGAAACGATATTTTGTGTGGGTAATTCTGGGATCTCCAGGAGTAAAATAGGCTATTTAGTTTTTCCAATTTCAGCTTTGGTCTCCAGTATTCTCAGGTTTGGACTCCCGCATAACATTCACGTTCGCATAACGTTCATTGTGACGATGTTCTCATTGTGACGATGTATGTGTTCACGGTAGTGTATGACGTGACGGTTTCGTTTCGTAATCCTTTAATGAAAGTTTAATGTTTAATGAACGTTTAATGTTTAATGAACGTTTAATGCCCTTCGATGTCCGGGGCCGCACGCGCGCTACACTGGACGAGCCAGCGTGTACCTTGCCCTTCGCCGTCAGGCTCGGGTAAACTGCTGAGCCCCATCCGTGATGGGGACTGGGGCTTGAGACAGTGTCCTTCATTAAAAGTATAATAAACGCTGTCTCCATCGATCTTGCCAAGGCCGTAACAGCTGTAACGTTTAATCTCCACATGAGAAAATTCCACATAGCTATTTGGGCGGTGAATACGCCAACAGATCGCTGTCTCCATCGATCGCTAACAGATCGCTGTCTCCATCGATCTTGCCAAGGCCGTAACAGCTATCGGCTCAAAATCCTTTTAACTGTTGATTTGGTACAGTTACACGTATCGGGAATTTGGTACACGTATCGGGAGTACAAACGACATAGCGATTGTGCACACGATTATCGATCACGATTCACGATCACGATCATCATGATCATAGTGTATCGATCACGATTTGAAACTCGATGGAATAATATTTACCGATATGAACAGTGATGTGGCTTTTATTGAAATTCGAAAGATACTGTTTAGATTTTGATGATTTGTGTGTGATATGATTCAACGGATGTTTATATGAATCATTTAAAATTTTTTAAACCTTCAATTTCTGATATTGTGCCTTTTCATTTGGGCTTCCAAATTGAAGCCCCGCCCATAGGGCAGATACCGTTGCGAGTAATTCAAAACACCTCACCACCATATAATTCAAAACGCCCACCACCACATAATTCAAAACACCTCACCACCATGTAATTCAAAACACCTCATCACTACGTAATTCAAAACACCTCACCACCACGTAATTCAAAACACCTCACCACCACGTAATTCAAAACACCTCACCACCACGTAATTCAAAACACCTCGCCACCACGTAATTCAAAACATCCACCACCACATAATTCAAAACACCTCACCACCATGTAATTCAAAACACCCACCACCACATAATTCAAAACACCTCACCACCACGTGATTCAAAATACCTCTCCACCATGTAATTATTAATACCTCACCACCACGTGATTTAAAAACACCTCACCACCACGTGATTTAAAAACACCTCACCACCACGTCATTTAAAAACACCTCACTACCACATTATTCAAAATACCTCACCACCACATGATTCAAAACCACCACCACGTTATTAAAAACACTTCACAACCATGGAAAGAAAAGTTTGAGGGAGTAGTTAAGTGACAACACAGACACTGCCCAGATATGTAGATATATAGATAAATGAATGTACCCAAGTTGCCGTTTTGTCATGGTTTACACCAATCATAATTCAAACAATTATTTTGCACAAATGTATTTGTAATATACGTGATATTACCTTTTATAAACAATTGAAGTTGAAAACTTAAGTTGGGAAAAAAAAAAATTCCCCCCAAAAAAAAAAAAATAGGAACATTTTCCAAAAAATACCCTTAGGACATACCGACGGGAGAGATATGTGCATACCAGAAGTTTGGTACGATTTCACAAAAGTTTGAGGGAGTAGTTCAGTGATAAGATAACACAGACACTGCACAGATATATATATATATATATACAGACTTGGCATTTAATATGGAATATTTTTTTTGTGGGGGTGAACTTACTTTTCAAGATGACTTAGAACCAAAAGTTCATTGGAATTATGTTGAAATTATTCTAGATTTTGTTAATGTGACCTTTAAAAGAAACAAAAAACATTTGACATTTTGAAGCAAATAAATTGATCCTTGAAAGTGATGTAAACTGATGTCAAACTCAATTCACGGACAGTCCTGTGTTAAACTTCTGTACGTTTTCCAGAAGTATCTCTTTATTTTGCACATTAGCCAAAAAAATTTTCAACAAAAACAAAAGCTAAATTATGACTGGGATTACAGACAGTAAAATTACAGTTTAGTACTTTGTGTAACCCCCACGAGCATTCAGGAGAGCACGTACACGTCGAGGCATGCTGTTCACGAGATTTGCCAAGGTTTGGACAGGAATCGCTTGCCATGCAGTGACAATAGCCTGCTGCAATTCACGCGCAGAGGCAGGCTGCTGGTCCAAGTTGTCGATTTGACGCGTTAAATCTGCCCACAAGTTCTCTATTGGATTCATATCCGGAGACATGGCAGGCCACTTCATATGCTCTACACCACGGTCAGCAAGAAAGTGTTGGATCATGCAAGCACGATGATTGGAAGACAAAGTTTCCTCGAAAGGCTGCACGAGCAAATGGAAGCAATGTTTCTTCCAGAATGGCCCTGTACTTGAACTGGTTCAGGTTTCCATTCAGAACAACCAGGTCAGTTTTGCCCCCTGCATGAAAAGCAGCCCAAACGGTCACCCCACCACCTCCAGCTTGGACTCTTGGCACTATACAATCTTCATTGTGGGCTTCATGCACTTGTCTGCGCACTCGGACGCGGCCATCTTGACGATAGACCAGAAATCTAGACAGGTCGCTGAAGGTCACGTGATTCCAGTGTCCTAGCTGCCATTGACGGTGCTCTCTGGCCCACTGCAATCGGCGCTGGCTGTGTTGTCTGGTCAGGCGTGGCTTTCTCATGGGACGCCTGCCACGATAGCCTGCTTGAACCAGTCGTTGGTTTACTAGCCTTCTGGATACAGGCACATTTGTCAGTTGCTGCCACTCAGCCCTAAGCCGATTAGCTGACTTGGTACGGCCATTGCAGACTAACCGGTGCAGCTGGCGATCATCTCTCCTTGTGGTTCTGCGTGGACGTCCTGGCCTCGGTATTGGAGTAGGGACACCCCTCTGAGCATTTCGTTTCAGGATCTTTGACACCTGACCTTGAGTGATGCCATACTACCGAGCAATAGCATGCTGTTTCATGCCACAATTTCGTAGAGCCACCACTCCATGACAAACAGCATTGTCAAGTTGACGGACCATCTCCAGAGGAAGCGGCAATAACTTTTGTAGATGTGCAGCAGTTGTTTTCCACTAATACAGAATGCAACAACCCTTATATACCTGATTGTGAAGCCAGTCGTCAAATGTACCTGTCCTTACATTTTGTCACGCCACCTGTGATATAATCCTGTTATTGACTTCTTGCTGCGAAAGACAATCGGTGACATGGTTCTTTCAACAAAGACATCACCGAAGGGTAAAATAAACTCACCAGATTGATATAGAGTTCAGAAAGTAAACCCAAATCAAGAAGAAAAAAAAATCCATATTAAATGCCAAGTCTGTGTGTATGTATATATATATATATATATATATATTGTTACGGACACGGCTTAAGATGTTGCTTGACCGAGCGGAATGGCCGCCATGTTCGCACAGTTTACCCGATTACCCCCAACTCACCCGATTCCACTCGAACGTTGGCCAAATCGCGCTACGCTAAATCAATGATGGAAAGGACACAACGACTGGGATAAATGAAACGACGCAAGGGGTACAGTTCTCAAGACCTCCGGAGGAGGATATAATTAGTGGTGGAGAAAAGGGGTAGATTACAAGGTAATGAGGTAAAGACACAGAAGAGATAGGCACTTAGACACAATCTTATCTATCCCAGACAGACCACAGACAAACGGAACAAGACTGACTTACACAGGGATTGATGGCAGGGAAGGACAGGCAGTCGATAGCACAAGGTGCACCTTGGCTCAGGGACAGGATAAAGCACGGTCCAGTCCAGAGATGTGGGGAGGTGTCACAGCGCTCGGATGTGGCGTCCTTCTCTCTCCAAGCTCAGGGCGCATCTGACGTCACCTCCCTCTTCCTGCGCATGCTCAGCGGGGAGTCACACGCCCTCGGCTCGTTGGCTCCGCCCCAGATGGGACCGATCCGCCGCTTCTATTGGGTGCGGGGGTTACCGGGCTCCGCCCTTGACGAGGAGCTGACAGCGAGCCCCTACTTGGTAACCCCGTCGAGCACATGCTCGATGGCGGCTCGTTGGAAAGGCCTGGTGCACTCCCAACACCCCCCACCAACCAAGCCGGAGTGAGGACGCGCACTCCCCGTGCCGCCGCCGTTGTTGTTGTTGTTGTTGCTGAACCGTGAGGAAGAGCTGCGGGGAGGTATTGGGAGGTCCTAAACTTCCTAACGGTGCTATACAATCACATTCTGGTGCAACGAAGAGTCAGAATTAATGGAAACGAGTCCTTAACTGACATAGACTAAGAATAACTAGCAAGATGTCCTATAGTTGTCTACGTGAGATGCGGTGGACCTGGATGCGACATTTAATGGGGGAAATAGGGGGAGGTCGGGTCTACAGAGTGTTGTTTACAGAAAATGGGACTAGGGAATGGGGGATTGGGGATAGTTGGGAAGTATTGAGGAAATAGGGGAATATTTACAAGCGGATATGGATGGATGCAAATCCCATATCCGCAACAATATATAATTATATATATATATATATATATATAGTTTATATATATATATAGTTTATATATATATATATAGTTTATATATATATATATATATATATATATATATATATAGTTTATATATTGTTACAGACGTGGCTTAGATGTTATTTACCGAGCGGTTTTGGTATGACCACGTCTGCACAAGTTACCCGATTATACCCGAACGTTGACTAATCGCGCTGCGCTAGGTCAATAAAGGAAAAGGACACCCGGCTGGGATTAAAATGACACGACACCCAGGGTTCAGTTCTCAAGACCTCCGGAGGAGGTTATATTGTTACGGAAGGTTAGATTACAAGGACGAGAGGTACAGCATAGAAAGACAAGCACTTAGACACAATCTTATATTATTCCCAACAGACGACAGATAAACGGGACAAAAGGCTGACTCACACGGGGTTTGATGGCTAGGAAAGGCAGGATCGATGGCTCCAGGTGCACCTGGGCTCAAAGGTCAGAATCGACTCGGTCCGGTCCAGAGATGCGGGGAGGTATTCAGCGCTCGTACGTGGCAACTTCTCTCTCCAGGCTGGGGGCGCATCTGACCTCACATCCGGCAAGTGGCTGCGTAGATCCGGCGGGGAGTGACACGCCCTCGGCTCGTTAGCTCCGCCCCAGATGGAATCGGCTCGTTGCTTCTCATTGGGTGCGTGCGGGGGGGTTACCGGCTCCGCCCTTGACGAGGAGCTGACAGCCAGCCCCTTCGTGGTAACCCCGTGGAGCGCATCGTCCGGCGCGCATTGTCAATGGCGGCTAACCGAGCCGGTGTGATGACGCACACTCCCCCGGTGCAGCGTCGTTGTTGTTGTAATTGTTGTTGTAGTTGTAGTTGTAGTTGTAGTTGTAGTTGTAGTTGTTGTTTGGGGAAGAAGATGGAAGGAGGTATGGGAAAGGTCCTAAACTCACTACTGGTGCCATATAATCACATTCTGGTGCAACGAAGAGTCAGAATTAATGGAAAGGAGTCCTTAACTGACATAGACTAAGAATAACTAGCAAGATGTCCGAAAGTTGTCTACGTGAGATGCGGTGGACCTGGGCACGACATTTAATGGGGGAAAAAGGGGAAGGTCGGCTCTACTGATTGTTGTTTACAGACAATGGGACTAGGGAATGGGGGATTGGGGATAGTTGGGGAGTATTGGGGAAATAGGGGAATATTTACAAGCGGATATGGAGGCCAAATTCCATATTCGCAACATTGCACCCTTCTCTACCCTCGGGGCGTCCCGACCCGATAAATTTTTACCTACTTTAGTGTGGCACGCAATGTAGTTCCCTCTACTATTAACTCTACCCTGAGTGCGACAGTTTTACAGATATTCACAAATGAGTAAATATGTCCCCCTGCGACGTTGCACCCTTCTCCTCACAGAAACACACCCACAGGATAACCGAATCCGGAAAGAATCCTCAAACTAAACATACAGCCGGTAGGGAGCATTATTTACACAAGACTACGCTGATTTTTACACTACGATCCAGGACCTGTTTTTGGAGGAACACATGCAGATGTTATGCATAGAGAGAGTACGCATGCTAGCATCGATACACCAACCCACGAGTGCTCTGTGGCCTACGGCCTTTAATAATGTGCAGAGCACCCCTTCCTAGCATCAAGCACCACCCCATCACACAGTGAGCACCATCCGGTGCACCAATAAAGTGTTTACAAATCACCGGTGGTGTCGCAGCCGGCCGATGTTCTGCCGCTGGTCTTGCCTTCATGTGGTGCACTTGGCCTTCTTACTTCTTTTAAACAAAATAAAGAAAGGCGCCAACCGCGTCCATTTCTTTATTGTGGCCGTCAGGGGGCCAACTATAAGTGGTTCACCTGTATGGCATAGGTGCCACGTTGACCCATAGGTCCATCCACGGGTGGTGCTTGGCCGCAAAAGAGCTGCGGTCCATGGTGGGTGGCCACAAACATTGCGGTCCATATGGTGTATCGATCCAAGCAGCAAGCAGCGAAAGTGCAGGCCCACAACTGCGTAGCCAGCACCTCTCTCTCCTCTCTCTCTACCCCAAAGCCAGATCCTCGGAGGTGGGAGACAAAAGAAAAGACAAGTGAGTAAGGTGGTAAGGGCGCAAAAGTGCACGCAATGTAAGGTAATGCACACTGGGGGCACATGGGAACCAGGTGAGACAGGTACGTTCCTACCGTACGCTCCCCCCCCCCCCCCCACCAGGTAACCTACATGGCCCCTCCCTTACCCCTTACTGTATCCACAAAACACAACACTACCCATAAACATCTACTTTACAAATCAACAAACATCCCTACTGTCTTCCCCGTTCCTCCCATATACCAAATTCGTCTTCTCTCCCTCCTAACCAATCAAATTTGCCATTTTCAACTCAACATCATAATTTGCCATCTCCAACTCAACATCATAATTTGCCATTACCAATTCATCATCAGTCCCTCCTAGGGAGGGAGAGATGGAATCACCCCAATGTCTCATCCACGTCGTGATGCGTCTCACAAATCCACAGCAATCTCATTTCCTGCAACAAACAAAGAAAACACAGATGTGGAGTCATCATCATCACCACAGGTAAGTGGCTGCGTATGGTGCGACAGGTTCATCAATCCTAACTATTTCCTAAATGACTTTAACAACTTTACACTACCCGGGGTCTTTCTCCGGCCAAACCATTGGCCCTCTTACACTATGGGTTCTAAAAACCAATTCCCATTGGCCAACCTGTGGTGCCTTTCAATTTGGGGTCTCACTCCCCCAATTCATCTCCCGGTGCCCTCGCACAATTTCTGGGCTGTGGCGTGTACCTCTCCCAGTGGGTCTACCCACCTGCACACCTCCACCACTGCAGTTGCCTCCGAGCTTACCTGCTCCTCACCCTAACCTAACTACCTGGGGAAGGCCCTCTGGCACTCTCCCCACTCGGTGCCCTCTCTGGCACTGGGCTACCCGGGTCCATCCTCCGGATCCTCGGGCCCCATCCACAACTCTACCGGCTCCCAGAGCCCACCTGCGGCCTCACCTGGCCGACATCCTCACAGTGGTGGAGTGCCCAACCAACTACACACACTAACAGGCTACACGCCCAGCCATTTCCACAACACTAATGCACCCATCCACAACACCATTCTGCCACCGCACCACAAATGCCAATATCCAACCACAATTTACCTGTACCCTCTACCTAACACTTACACTACCCGCCCCGGGTACTCGTGAAAGGGGTCCACTCTTCCCCCATCCACACCTTCGCACCATGCACACCACTCCGTACCACTTACTCCAACTCTCTCCACACACCTGTACCTGCACACCTGTGCTCTCACACCTGGTGCCACCTGCACCCTTCTCTCCCCAAGCGCATTCGCGCTGATCCACAACACTCATTACTCACACACTGCTCCACACACCTGTCCAGTTGCACACCTGTGCAATCACACCTGTTCAATTCTCACACACACGGCATCATCTCAGCTAACTACTCCCTTCTGAAACTTGCGCTTCCCAGTCGTCCCTTTAAACTATTGCGCTCCCACGTCATTATCATCCACACTAAACTACCTGCGTCCCCACTACAGGTATCAGTCACTAACTAAACTTAACGTTACCTAATGTCAATCTCTTCTAGATCCCTACAATATAACCTAACCCACCCGGGCTAGTTTTCACTGCCACACACCCCATAATCTCGTGCTCCTTTGCCCCCACACATGGGAAGGGTGGCAGGGATGCCATCCCACCACATCGGGGGTCTCTCACTACCAATTTTGCACATCAAATTTCAACAAATCAAAAATTTGCCAATCACTACCCATCATATGCCAATCACTACTGCCAATCCCTTGCCAATCATCAAATTTTGTTTTTCTCTAATTTTGGGTCCAAAACACTATCCTCATCACCCGTCTACTCACTAATGCCTCTCGGTGCGCCAATTCCTGTCCAAAGCCCGGCTTCGTAAAGCCAAGCCATGGATGCTGGTTGTTTTGTGCCGGCGGCTGGATGCGTCCGGCATTCGGGGCAGGGACGGGGGCTTACCCGGGCCGAGATCCCACGCACCACCTCGGCGTGGAGCCATCCAATGTCCCGATCTCGACCTGCCGGCGCGTCTCAACAAAACGTGGTCGCCATGACGACCCTTCCTATCCAGCTGCCCGCTCCACCTAGTGGAGCACGGACGCGGCCGTTCAAAGCGAGGCCCGGCACGCACCGAGGGCCCGCTTCGGCTAAAAGTCGACCTAACCTCTAACCTGGTTACCGTCGATGCTTCACCTGGATTCTTACACCCCGCAGCCCGTTCCTTGCTCACACATTCAGCCGTCTCCATGCTCCTCGTACCTTTCCTTACACACCTCGGTACTCTCATTCCACTCACAGCCTTGGTCACACACCTGACCACCGAACACTTTGGCACACATTCGTTGGTCGCACACCTCACCAATACACCTCTTCGCACCCCCTCCTCTGTCACCTCCTCTGTGACAATCACAGGTGTGCTCTCATTCGCACACCCAACCACGTGCCTCACTACCAACTCCAGCGTGCATTCCCACTCACGCTCTACCATTCTAGGTGTGCATCCTTCCATCCCAGGTGTACATCCTCGCTCACCTGTCACAACCAACTCACTCTCCTTGTC
Organism: Myxine glutinosa; assembly: GCF_964187855.1. NCBI lineage: Eukaryota > Metazoa > Chordata > Myxini > Myxiniformes > Myxinidae > Myxine > Myxine glutinosa. Next base: position 103,124,171 of record NC_136262.1, on the reverse strand, counting down.
ACTCTCACTACTCTCACCTCCATTCTTGACAGCGCACTCACCCTTACTCTTGACAGCGCACTCTTTCCTCATGCACCTGTCCGTTACACACCTTTCTCGCGCACACTCTCCCGTTACGCCCTCTGTAACACTCACCACAGGTGGACACTCTTCCTTACTTCTGACAGCGCACTCTTTCCTCATGCGCCTGTCCGTCACACACCTTTCTCGCGCACACTCTCCCGTTACACCCTCTGTAACACTCACCACAGGTGGACACTCTTCCTTACTTCTGACAGCGCACTCTTTCCTCATGCGCCTGTCCGTCACACACCTTTCTCGCGCACACTCTCCCGTCACACCCTCTGTAACACTCACCACACCGCGCTTCCACATGCTCCCTCGCACACGCGCTACGACCGACTCACTCTCGCCAGCACCCTCACTCCTTGGCACGCACTTTTTCCTCACACACCCCAGAGTCGGACTTTCTCGCTCACCTCCTTTTTCGCACACCAGACCTGTCGCACACTTCACCCACGGCCTCTCACGAACACCCGGGTCTATCTCGACCCCCAAGCTTATTAAATCCCCTGGCGCATCATACGCAAGACCATATTGGTCACCACTTACACCGGGTCCTCTTCCTCTTCGCTTCTCCTCCATCACCTGCGAATCCCTCATCCGGTTAATGAGCACATCATCACGATCCGAACACAGACTTTGGACCAATTCTTTTACTTCCTCCTTTATCTCTTTCTTATCCTCTCTCCGTCGCTTCTTAATTTCGCTCACCCCTTCTTCCACTTCTTCTAATTTCTGCTTCACCTCCTTCATCTCTTCGTGCGCCCCTTTAAGTTCTTCCTCTAACTCCACTTTATTTTTTTCTATGTGCTCCCGCACCTCCCGCTCTTTAGCCTCCATCACCTCTACCACCTTGTCCATTTTCCTCGTCAGGTCCTCATGTACCGTCTGACACTCTTTTTTAATTACCCCTACGTCCTTTTTCATCTCCTTCTGTGTCGATTTTAAACCCTCTATTACCGCTGTGTTCTTCCTTACCTGGTCCCCCAACTCCTTTTGTCCCACTGTCAGTTGTTCTACTCCCAGCGTCAACTCCTCTATACCCCCTTGCAATTTTACAGTCCCCTTTCTCACCTCTTTCTCCATGCGCTCCTTACAGTGCCTCACCTCCTCGCGCACTCCTCCGACCTCCTCACTCACTCCTCTCCTGATCTCCTCTCCCATCACTTGCATCTCCTGCCCAGATGCCACCCTCATCTGCTCCATTTCCTCCCTGTGAGCATCCAGTTTGGCTTCTACCCCCATTCTGACCCCCTCTATCTGCTGCCCCATTTGGTTAACTTCCCTTTCCGCTTGGTCCCTCATGTCCCTCAATTTGCCTTCCATGGTGTTTTCTAACCCCTCTAACCCTTTTTGCATCCCTTCCATTTGATTCTCTTGAGCGGCCATTCTGTTTTCTACCCCCGTTAACCCATGTTTCACTCCCTCTATCTGATTCTCTTGAGCGGCCATTCTGTTTTCTACCCCCATTAACCCATGTTTCACTCCCTCTATCTGATTCTCTTGAGCGGCCATTCTGTTTTCTACCCCCATTAACCCATGTTTCACTCCCTCTATCTGATTCTCTTGAGCGGCCATTCTGTTTTCTACCCCCATTAACCCATTTCTCACCTCTTTTATCCCGTTGTCTAACCCCTCTATTCTACTCCCTAACCCTCCGATCTGGGCCCCCATGTCCTTTTTCAATTTCTCGCTATTGGACCCCATGTCCTCCCTCAATTTCTCGCTATTGGACCCCATGTCCTCCCTCAATTTCTCGCTATTCTGGGCCATAAGGGCCTTCATTTGTATGAAAAACAAGTTCCAATCCACCGGGGGCGCTGCCACGGTCGCGGGCGCGGTGATCAGCGAGGCGCCATTTTGCGCTCCCGCAATGTCGGGCACAACGACGCTATTTTGTGCGTCTGCTACCCTCGCTGCTTCGCTCTCCTCCTGTCCCTCATGTCCCTCAATTTGGTCCTGGACCGACCCTGCCTCACTCTCCCCTACCGGACCCCAGCTGTCTTGGTCTGCCATAGCGCGACTTTCAAAATTCGGGTTTTTATACAACAAAACAAATTTCGGCCGTTATAATTTCGCGCGGGAAACGCGCTCCGAATCGATTCTACTTGTTACAAATTTGGGCCTAATAAATTTAGTCCCGGGTTCGAATTCCACTCCTCGACACCAATTGTTACAGACGTGGCTTAGATGTTATTTACCGAGCGGTTTTGGTATGACCACGTCTGCACAAGTTACCCGATTATACCCGAACGTTGACTAATCGCGCTGCGCTAGGTCAATAAAGGAAAAGGACACCCGGCTGGGATTAAAATGACACGACACCCAGGGTTCAGTTCTCAAGACCTCCGGAGGAGGTTATATTGTTACGGAAGGTTAGATTACAAGGACGAGAGGTACAGCATAGAAAGACAAGCACTTAGACACAATCTTATATTATTCCCAACAGACGACAGATAAACGGGACAAAAGGCTGACTCACACGGGGTTTGATGGCTAGGAAAGGCAGGATCGATGGCTCCAGGTGCACCTGGGCTCAAAGGTCAGAATCGACTCGGTCCGGTCCAGAGATGCGGGGAGGTATTCAGCGCTCGTACGTGGCAACTTCTCTCTCCAGGCTGGGGGCGCATCTGACCTCACATCCGGCAAGTGGCTGCGTAGATCCGGCGGGGAGTGACACGCCCTCGGCTCGTTAGCTCCGCCCCAGATGGAATCGGCTCGTTGCTTCTCATTGGGTGCGTGCGGGGGGGTTACCGGCTCCGCCCTTGACGAGGAGCTGACAGCCAGCCCCTTCGTGGTAACCCCGTGGAGCGCATGGTCCGGCGCGCATTGTCAATGGCGGCTAACCGAGCCGGTGTGATGACGCACACTCCCCCGGTGCAGCGTCGTTGTTGTTGTAATTGTTGTTGTAGTTGTAGTTGTAGTTGTAGTTGTAGTTGTAGTTGTTGTTTGGGGAAGAAGATGGAAGGAGGTATGGGAAAGGTCCTAAACTCACTACTGGTGCCATATAATCACATTCTGGTGCAACGAAGAGTCAGAATTAATGGAAAGGAGTCCTTAACTGACATAGACTAAGAATAACTAGCAAGATGTCCGAAAGTTGTCTACGTGAGATGCGGTGGACCTGGGCACGACATTTAATGGGGGAAAAAGGGGAAGGTCGGCTCTACTGATTGTTGTTTACAGACAATGGGACTAGGGAATGGGGGATTGGGGATAGTTGGGGAGTATTGGGGAAATAGGGGAATATTTACAAGCGGATATGGAGGCCAAATTCCATATTCGCAACAATATATATAGTTTATATATATATAGTTTATATATATATACATATATATATATATACATATATATATATATATATATATATATATATATATATATATATATATATATGTATATATATATATATATATATATATATACATATATATATATATATATATATATATATATATATATATATATATATATATATATATATATATATACATATATATATATATATATACATATATATATATATATATATATATATATACATATATATATATATATATATATATATATATATATATATATATATATATATATATATATATATATATATATATAGATATATATATATATATATATATATATATAGAGATATATATATATATAGATATATATATATATAGATATATATATATATAGATATATAGATATATATATAGATATATAGATATATATATATAGATATATAGATATATATGTAGATATATATATATATATATAGATATATATATATATAGATATACATATAATTATATATATAGATATAGATATATATATATATATAGATATATATAGATATATATATAGATATATATATAGATATATATATATCTATATATATATATAGATATAGAAAGTTGAAATATGTTGAAAAAGGCAAAACTTTACATGGGGTGTTCTTACTTTTTCACGTGACTGTGTATATATATTGTTACGGAACCCGACGTCGGCCTATGGTTCCCCTTTGAGGGGGGATTAGTCCCCTCTTTTGTCACTGACCGACGGGGTCCCTGAAGCTGCACCGTGACCTCCGGAAAGGCTGGTGAGCAGCTTTGTTCGCGACCGCGGATAAGATGGTAATTTGCCGAGCGGATGGCAGCCGCGGCCCGAACCGTTAACAATTACTAGACCCGATTCTGAACGTTGGCCAAATCGTGCCGCAGGTATTCAATTGGGAAAAGACAAAGATGACGGATGTGAAGAAGAAGAAGACAAGAGGTAGGAAATACGAATAGGATTTATTACTATTTACAACCAAAAGAAACCAAGGCGAAGGAAGGATAATAAAATAAAGACAGAAGGAATCAAGGAGACACAGTGCAAATTAGCTTACCTACAGTCTTAATTAGAAACCCAAGGACAAGACAAAAGACAGACTACGATCACACTTACACGACTGGGGAATGGAGGCAGGAATGACTGGAAGGAGGAATGGGAAGGTTCAGCTGGGGCAGATGATTCGGGCTTGATCCCGCACAGGACGTCGGGCTGGACCTCGACGGTCACCGATGCCGCCGATCCTGGTTCCCGTGGGGTAACAGGTCGAAGCTGCCTGGTGGAGCCCACGCTGCCTGGTGGAGTCAACGCTGCTTGTGTAGCCAAAGCTGCTGGTGGAGCCAAAGCTGCTGGTGGAGCCAAAACTGCTGGTGGAGCCAAAACTGCTGGTGGAGCCAAAACTGCTGGTGGAGCCAAAACTGCTGGTGGAGCCAAAACTACGGGTGGAGCCAAAACTGCTGGTGGAGCCAAAGCTGCTTCTCTGGCTCACCTCAGGACGCGTCTCCCTTCTCTCTCCGAGGGCTCGTCTCGACTCATCTGCCGTCTCTGGCGCAACTCTTGGTGGGGGCTGATGCAACGGGTTTTATAACCCCGCCCTCTTGAGCCATACCCACTCATTCTTGGTTGGTCATAGGGGCTTCTTGGTTCCACCTCTTGATGATGGTGTGCGGGCCACGCCCTTCTCCGAGTTGGAGCACATGGGCAATGGCGGCGAATGCAGTTGGCAATAGAGGCTTTGGGAATGAAAATGAAAGGGGATCTATCTATTTGAATTCGGTGCAATGGAGTATTAATTAATGGAAGACAAAGCCTTAACCTAATACACAGAATAAGGAAATAACTGTCAACAAGGAGGAAATCTACAGTTAGGGTGCACGTGCATATAACGTTACAGTTAGGGTGCACGTTACAGTTAGGGTGCACGTGCATATAACGCAAACGGTCACTTCCGTTGAACTTGGGGCTGGTGAGTGAACTTTGGCGTGGCTCTTCCTTCTGTATGCATTTTCTACACACATCACACATCTCACACACATATCACCATACATACTTGACTGATATACATGCCTGCTGTTTTTGTAGACTCAGAAGAAGACCTTTGTTGGTCGAAAGCTTGTCGACAATTAAAGATCGACGTCCTGAAGCTACGTCCGCGTCTTATTTAATCTACCGATTATTTATTCAATACAAATGAGACGCCCTGCTCGTACTTTGGAGTTTCTACTATTTCTTACAGTTATATATATATATATATATATATATATATATATATATATATATATATATATATATATATATATATATATATATATATATATATGTATATACTGTATATATATATATATACTGTGTATATATATATATATATACTGTGTATATATATATATATATATATATATATATATATATATATATATATATATATATATATATATATATATATATATACATATATATATATATATACATACATACATACATACATACATACATATATATACACACACACACACTGCATATTGTGCAGTGTGTATTTCTATATTACAAATTTTGCTTTGCATCCTGAGGTAATGGAGAGGTTGAGTACTTTCTCTTTCGGTTATCCACTCTCATTTTGTGGGCATGTTTATTATGTAAGAAAAATGTTTTTCTTGAGTGTGGTAAATGCGGCAGTGAGTTTTCTGGGCAGCCGTGCACATGTGTACGAGGTGGAGTGGTTTGATGTCGAGCCAGCTTTAAAATGGCTAAGCCAAAACTTTGTGGGGTGGATCTTTACCAAGGACGGACCAGGTCAAAACAGGCCCTGCTTTGCACAGTTTGAGGCCCACACAGTACTGCGGAAAATCAAAGGAAAAATGTTTTGATGTCACGGTGAAATATGCGGGGTTCATACCAAATTGCTGAAGCGAAATTTCCATCTATTTCTTTCTTCACCATATGTATATTTTCCTGAATGAATTTGCGAATTGAATGAAGAGATGCTGAGGATATGCTTATTGTGAACACTAGAATGTAGAGGAATCGCTTTGCTGCTCTAATTTGAGACTCTACTTGCTTTTTTCAGCACTTTGGTGAGATAGCAAAAGTAAATTGCTAACAGCAAGCATTGATGAAGCCAAACAAACTTTGGCACCTGCAAAATCCCAACAGCAAACCTCTGGAGCACTGGAGTGTTGGAAAATCCTTCAGCCGAGGTGTTGTGGACTTGTAACACATGACTGCATAGTATCACATTTGAAAGCATTTTGCATCCATCCAGCAGGTGGTCAGATGACATCTGCCTCAACAGTATGACCCCAATAAGAGGTTATTTGATCTTTGTGGGCATTGCCATGTGCTTTGACTCTCTGTATCCAAAAATATTTCCTCTAAAGATGTGTTTTCTGTCTTTGCTTGTAGGTGAGGAAATTCCTTGAGCTTGAGCCTCTGGCTTTGGGGAAACAATGGGTGCTCCAAGGCTGCTCCTTCGAAGACCAGACATCTATTCACAATGGTGTCGCTCAATTCCTGGAGCTCCTTGAGGAGGAGCAGCAGCACAGCGCAGTCCTACACAAGACGTCCGTGAGCGTAGCTGCCCAGTCGCGAAAGTGAACGTGGAATGGCACTTTGACGTCGTCTTTCCAAAGGTGCTGACAGAACACCTGTGCAAGCTTAGCTTGCCAATAGATCCTTGCTACCATCTCTGGATTACCAACAGACATCCATCTACCGATTGTTAGCTAGCACCAAATTATGGTTGAGAATAGGAAGACTGGTTTTGCCTCTATTAATGTTGATCAAATGTTGCCTCTGTTGATGAATCACTGCAGCAATTTCTTCCACAATGTCCAGATTTTTCTGTTCACTTGAACCTCGTTTGCTTCTCAAGTATTGGACCCTTTCACATTCTACTTGGCTTTTTCGTCTCATTTGACACATTGAGAGTTTTCTCATTTCTTAAAATCAAACAATTTGTGCTATTTATTATTTTTCTTTTCTTGCACTTGTCAAGCCAGATTCTCTATATTTGATCCTATTCCAAAATCACCAGGATTTGCTTGCTATTAACTTTGAGGAGTGGAGGGATGAGGTTGGCTGGGGTTTTGCAAAGTGATACTGCACGGGCACCAGTCAACTTACCTTCCACGGTATCTGTAAAAAAAAAAAAAAAATTCTGGGGAATGAAACGGATGTTTTTCTTTACATTCGCAGACTTGCTTTTGTTACAAGCATCACCTTATCCATATAAGCTATGAAACGAGACACTTTGTTTTGTAAACTTGTCAACGTATTTGCAATACAGACTCTCCTCGAGTTACGACGTCGGCGACTTACGACGACGCGCACTTACGACCGTTGCAAAAATCTCAGTTGCTCCTTGTGCCTCACGCTGACAACATCCCTTATACTCCATTACATCGCCTATAAGTGTGTGTGTACCGTACTGCCATCATCATGTCTAGCAAGAGGAAGAGTGCATCCACTGATGGATCGGAGTAAAAGAAAAGGAAGGCGATCGACCTGGAGTTAACGATCAAAATAATCGGGCAGCTCGAGAATGGTAAAAGCATGGCCGCCATCTCACATGACTTGGGCCTCTCACATTTGACTGTGTCCACCATCTTGAAGGATAAACACCCCATCCGAGAAGCTGTGGAAGGATGGGCGCCCATGGGAGCTACCATCATCACCAAGAAGCAACAAGGGCCTATCCAGGAAATGGAGAAGATGTTGACGTGAATGGAGGACTAGCTGCAGAAACGTACCTCTTTATGTACGTGTATTTTTGTGAGCTTTTTTGTACAGTAAAACGCATTGTAATGTCATAAAGTATTTTATTCCAACCCTTTTATTTATTTTACTTATTGTACAGTGAATGGATTGGATTGGATTATGGGATTTAAGCTGCATGACTTTCAACAAATGATGCTATGGTGGAATGCGAACTTGGAAATATGTAATAAGTAATATATAATAAGTCCATGAGGGGTGATTCGACTTACGATAACTTCGACTTACGACCTGCTTGTCGGAACGTAACCCCGTCGTAACTCGAGGAGAGTCTGTATAACGCAGAAGATCGCACCTTTAAGTGAAGGAATCTAACCTTTAAAGTAAGCTTCTTTAGAAATTGTGTTGATTACTTATCACCCAAGTAAAGGAGGGATGTCACGAAGACAACATTGGATTGTTTTTCATAAAAATCGATTTCTATTGAAGCATCTGATCTAAACTAGCATCCATATATATGCTCAATGCTTTTAGAACTCGGCATGCACTGATTGTCTGTATTTCGAATTGTGTGTGTGTGTGTGTGTGTGTGTGTGTGTGTGTGTGTGTGTGTGTGTGTGTGTGTGTGTGTGTGTGTGTGTGTGTGTGTGTGTGTGTGTGTTTTGTTTTGTTTTGTTTTGTTGTATACAAGATCGAGGCTCGTGAAAGAGCTAACATTAATCACACAAAAAGTCAAACCGACACACAAAAACTAAGGGGAGCGGCAGACAAGATGGGGAGAGAGGGGGAAGGACACAAACACAACATTTGAGAGCAGGGACAACGGGAGAAATGTGGGAGGGCGAGGGCTTTGGGGGAGATGGAAGAGGTATGAAACATATGAACACTGCAAAGACTTCCAGGAAAGAAGTTGGAATTTCCAAAAAGTGGATCTGGGGTGAAATTAGCGAGAGTAGAAAAGATCAAGGTTTTGGATGGGGGAAGATAAGAGATGGTGGTGAACAGCTATTTTAAAGACCTGGAGGGAGGAGTGGGATTGAAGGGAGTGGGGGAGTTTGTTCCAGAGGCGGGAGAAAAGGGGAATGAAAGAGTGAAGGTGAGCAGAGAGCCCATATTTTGGCAGTTTAACCATAATAGGGTTGCTGTCAGATCTTGTGCGACCTGGAGGAATATTTGGGGGACAGAGCACAGAGAGCTGGGGGAGCAAGGCCGGAGAGGAGTCGGTAGAAGACAGAAAGACGACCAAACCTGCCTGCGGTGAGTGAGTGAAAGGCCCTCGGTGTTAGCTTCATCACAGCAGATTCCAATGATTCTGAAAGCTTTGGTTTCAACAGCGTGAAGCCGAGCTAGGTGTGAGGCAGGAGCACCATCCCAGAGGGGGGAACAGTATTCCATTGAGCTGTGGATGAAAGCCTTGTATGTGGTGAGGAGCTCAGGTGTGCCAAGGAAGGACTTCGCACGACGGAGGATGCCCAGTCGGCGACTGGCTTTGGAGGCCAGCTTGGAAATGTGGTTTTCCCAAGAAAGATCATGGCAGATAGTGAGACGCAAAAGCCTGAGTGACAGAACTTCTTGGAGAGGATTGTTGAGAAAGCAGATGGGAGGGTTTTCCAGTCGGTCCTTTCGTAGAGACATTGTAAGAGTGTGCGATTTGTCAGGATTGAAAGACATGTTCCACTTGTTTGACCAGTCTGTGATTTTTTCCAGGTCTGCAGAGAGTGAGGAGGCTGCAGACTGCCGATCTGAGGGATGAGGAATGGAGCGGCAGATAGTGGTCATCAGCAAAGAGATAGAGAGGATTTTTCAGAGAGTCGGAGAGATCATTGATGAAGACCAGAAATAGCACAGGGCCCAGAACACTACCCTGGGGAACTCCAGCCAGAACAGGAAGGGGAGATGAGAGAAATCCATTCAGGGCCACACGTTGCCTTCGACCAGAGAGGAAGTCCGCAAGCCATGAGTGGAGGTTTCCATGGATACCATAGGAGCAGAGTTTGGTGAGCAGAGCTGGGTGCCAGACCATATCGAAGGCACGTGATATGTCAAGTGAGACAGCTCTGATTTCCTGTTTGGCATTGAGGACCTCCATCCATTGTTGAGACAGCAGAAGCAACATGTCCAGAGTAGAATGACCTGGTGTGTGTGTGTGTGTGTGTGTGTGTGTGTGTGTGTGTGTGTGTGTGTGTGTGTGTGTGTGTGTGTGTGTGTGTGTGTGTGTGTGTGTGTGTGTGTGAGTGTGTGTGTGTGTGTGTGTGTGTGTGTGTGTTTTGTTGTATACAAGATCGAGGCTCGTGAAAGAGCTAACATTAATCACACAAAAAGTCAAACCGACACACAAAACACAAAAACTAAGGGGAGCGGCAGACCAGATGGGGAGAGAGGGGGAAGGACACAAACACAACATTTGAGAGCAGGGACAACGGGAGTAATGTGGGAGGGCGAGGGCTTTGGGGGAGATGGAAGAGGTATGAAACATATGAACACTGCAAAGACTTCCAGGAAAGAAGTTGGAATTTCCAAAAAGTGGATCTGGGGTGAAATTAGCGAGGGTAGAAAAGATCAAGGTTTTGGATAGGGGAAGATAAGAGATGGTGGTGAACAGCTATTTTAAAGACCTGGAGGGAGGAGTGGGATTGAAGGGAGTGGGGGAGTTTGTTCCAGAGGCGGGAGAAAAGGGGAATGAAAGAGTGAAGGTGAGCAGAGAGCCCATATTTTGGCAGTTTAACCATAATAGGGTTGCTGTCAGATCTTGTGCGACCTGGAGGAATATTTGGGGGACAGAGCACAGAGAGCTGGGGGAGCAAGGCCGGAGAGGAGTCGGTAGAAGACAGAAAGACGACCAAACCTGCCTGCGGTGAGTGAGTGAAAGGCCCTCGGTGTTAGCTTCATCACAGCAGATTCCAATGATTCTGAAAGCTTTGGTTTCAACAGCGTGAAGCCGAGCTAGGTGTGAGGCAGGAGCACCATCCCAGAGGGGGGAACAGTATTCCATTGAGCTGTGGATGAAAGCCTTGTATGTGGTGAGGAGCTCAGGTGTGCCAAGGAAGGACTTCGCACGACGGAGGATGCCCAGTCGGCGACTGGCTTTGGAGGCCAGCTTGGAAATGTGGTTTTCCCAAGAAAGATCATGGCAGATAGTGAGACCCAAAAGCCTGAGTGACAGAACTTCTTGGAGAGGATTGTTGAGAAAGCAGATGGGAGGGTTTTCCAGTCGGTCCTTTCGTAGAGACATTGTAAGAGTGTGCGATTTGTCAGGATTGAAAGACATGTTCCACTTGTTTGACCAGTCTGTGATTTTTTCCAGGTCTGCAGAGAGTGAGGAGGCTGCAGACTGCCGATCTGAGGGATGAGGAATGGAGCGGCAGATAGTGGTCATCAGCAAAGAGATAGAGAGGATTTTCCAGAGAGTCGGAGAGATCATTGATGAAGACCAGAAATAGCACAGGGCCCAGAACACTACCCTGGGGAACTCCAGCCAGAACAGGAAGGGGAGATGAGAGAAATCCATTCAGGGCCACACGTTGCCTTCGACCAGAGAGGAAGTCCGCAAGCCATGAGTGGAGGTTTCCATGGATACCATAGGAGCAGAGTTTGGTGAGCAGAGCTGGGTGCCAGACCATATCGAAGGCACGTGATATGTCAAGTGAGACAGCTCTGATTTCCTGTTTGGCATTGAGGACCTCCATCCATTGTTGAGACAGCAGAAGCAACATGTCCAGAGTAGAATGACCTGGTGTGTGTGTGTGTGTGTGTGTGTGTATTTCTGTGTGTGTGTGTGTGTGTGTGTGTGTGTGTGTGTGTGTGTGTGTGTGTGTGTGTGTGTGTGTGTGTGTGTGTGTGTGTGTGTGTGTGTAACGATTCCCAGTCCAGACTGCCAAAATGGTGCTGAAGTTATATGTAATAAGCTTTTTGGTTTTCTTCCTCCTCCTCTTCAACTTATTTTGGCTTTTCCTATTTTTACATGGAGTCACCACAATGATAGTTGATCACCCTTCTCCATCTTTCAATTGCCCATTCCTCTTCATCCAGTAACTTCTAAATCTCTCACCACCACATCCTTCCATCTGCTTTTTGGCCTTCTTCTCATTGCTGGCAATCTCATCTCCATCACTCGCCGCACCACATACTCTTTCTCTCTCCTTTTTTGTTCTTTTTCACGATTGAAGGTTTTCACGATTAAATAATTACTGTGTAAACTAGAACGCCACTCGGTAGAGCGCATACTCCCGCCGTGGGTCAAGTTGGAATAGTACGATTTCACAAGAGTTTGAGGGAGTACTTCAGTGACGACACAAGACAGACACTGCACAGATATATATTTAGAATATATAGAAGATAATGTTAAAAAAACAACAAGGCAATTTCACTTACATTTTCGGATTCAGCGTTCAATTCTATATAAGTGAGTGTATTTTGAGGCATGTGTGACTTCAAATAAAATTGTAAGCCAGGAAAAACGTTCGTTTCATTCCTTAGGGATACAACATGTAAAACTGGCCCAAACGTCAAAACAAAACTCGCTCATTTAAAGTCGTACAAGCTAATGCGACCACTCATTCTTCTGGGAAGAATCCCGTACACATGCTGGTCACACTTATAAGTCACCTAAGTCTTTATAAGTTCATCAAATACTGACACCGCGATTGACATTCGCTGAGGTAAATGTTGATTGATATCTCTTCTGAGGTGAAAAAACAAAAAAAAATCAGTTTTAAAGCATTATATGTATCAAACGATACATTTTATGAAACGGGGAAACCTAATACACACTTTGGTGGTTTTAAAATGACAGAATATGTCTTTATTAGAAAAAAAAATGAACATTGACGACGACGCTGCTAAAAAAAATACTCCGCTCTAACGCATAACCACGAGTTTAAACTACATTTACAACAAATATGAAAACTATTTTCATATCACAATGTTAATTAAAAACATCTCACAGCCACGTGATTTAAAAACACCTCACCACCATGTCATTTTACACCTCACCACCACGTGATTCAAAACCACCACCACGTTATTAAAAACACTTCACAACCACGGAAACAGAAGTTTCAGGGAGTAGTTCAGTGACAACAGACACTGCCCAGATATGTAGATATATAGATAAATAAACCTGAAAATCGCAGAGCCAGAATTATGTTTTGGTCTGGGAATCCTATGCGAGGGTTTCTTCTTCTTCAGCCTCTCACAACCCTGGTTGAATATGCGATCTTTTTTAAAATGTTCGAATTTTGCCAAATCTGTTTTATTCGTTTGTTAATATACCTCAGCCATTGACAAATCTGGAATTATAAATTTATCTGAGGTTCAAATTAACCCGGGACATGTGTCAAACGATGCCTGCAAGTCTGCATGTGATAAATAATGAATCGTCCACTGTCGAAGACTCTTCTTCTTCACGCAATAACAACTTCCAGCTTCCAGACCGTGCATCCAATCGTCTTCAAATTTTGCACACTTGTTACTCTTCATGACTTATACTACAGTATGAAGTTTCACGTCGATCAATGAAGTGGTTCAATAGATATAAATGTTTTTATTATTTTCGTTTAATTACCGATATCTGCCAAAGCACGTGACCTATCGCAAATTCCAAAAGGGCATTTTAGTAGACTGATATGCTGAACAGATTTGTGAAGTTTCCCCTCGATTGGATCACAAATGAGGGAGGAGCTAGGTTTTAAATGTTTGTGCTTAAAAACGTCATAACTCTGAAACCATGTGATGCATGACGTCATGCTCGCTGACTTTTTTGTTCGTCATGGGTATGCGATTCTGCCTGCAAAGTTTGGCCTCGATCTGTTCAGGCGTTTTGGAGAAAATTGGATTTGTTTTTCACTCAAAACAATATGGCGGCCGAACCACGTGACCTGTGACGTCATAATTACCATTAAAATATTCTACAGACCGAGTCCCTCCTATGGTAAAATTTGCTCTCAATCGGTCCGATTATTGCAGAGAAAATGGTTTTTAAAGGAAAACAGAAAAAAAATTCCCAAAAAAACTTCCTGGATCCGGAATAATTTCCTGAGCTTCAACAAAAACTAATCAATTCTTCCTTATCCCAAGTGCAATTATCCCACCAACTTTCATCCAAATCCGTTCAGAACTTTTCCAGATATCTTGTTCACAAACACACGAACACACACACACGGACACGAGCGAATGCATTACTCCCTGGCGGGAGTAATAATCTACCTGTCTTGCCAGAAGTTATGTATATGCCCATAAAAGTAGAGGCACATTGTATAAGGTCCTGAAAGGTACAGCTGCTCTTGATAAATAAATACATTTTTGATGGATGTTTAAGGTAGATTACACATTTGAAGCCAGCAAGCAACCTGTGTTTAGCATGTCTTCAGTTTTAATTTATTAAACGGAACACCATGAGCAGGCAAGGTTTTATATCCATCCATTGAAGACTGAACATTCGGTATGTCATCGCATCAGTGCAAAACACGAGTTGATTTGAATGCAGGACCACCAAGCTCAAGTTTTGTGCATAAGGAAGTTTACACCTCGTCGTTGCATCTACATCTCCAAAAGCAAAAACTTGGAGATGAATGATCGTTCTTTCAGGATCATATGGCTGCTGCTAGGATCATGATCGGAACATTTGAAGTGCAGAATAATCATTGTCTCAAGTGAAATCGTGCCTCAACAGCTCGAACGTTTACAATGGGTTTGTCAGATGTCTGTGGGTTACTGTTCTTTCAGTGGTTGGAACCGCAAAGGCAATGCCAGAGCCCACGCTGTTGACTGCCGTGCTCATGGAAGCATTCATCCAAGTATGTGGGATTTTTCAGGTATTAAAAACAGCTGCAAATAAAGGCATTTCATCTTGATGAGTCGGACGTCTGAGAAGTATGTGATGAAGAAAAATCTGACCAAGCCCTTGCATGCAGTCGGTGTGCATTTCTGGCAAAGCCTCGCAGAGTAGCTCTTCAAGTGGGATTTCTGCACGTTTGACTATATTGTGCTATTAAATGAGTATGATTATTGTAGCTGGTTTTGCACTAAAGTGCTCATTGAAGCATTCATCCAAGTATGTGGGATTTTTCAGGTATTAAAAACAGCTGCAAATAAAGGCATCTCATCTTGATGAGTCGGACGTAGCTACCTTTATAACTACCTTAGGACGTTATACCTACCTTATATAGGACGTTATAGCTACCTTTATAAGGGTAGCTATAACTAACAGTCTGAGGATGAGGAAAAGGCATTCCGACTGGATTTGGATTACGATTTTATGTCGCATGCCACTTAGTTACTTCAAATGTAGTTTGGATATATCTGAGAAAGGGACACTTTGTGGCCTTATTGTGACACTCTCCTTGAGCTTACATTTTATACTCTTATTGACAAAGCTAAAGTTTTGTTTTGTTTTCTACATCTCAAGAACTGTGACTTGAGGCCCTGTTAGTGCCAACATGGTGAGTTTGTACTGCATCTTGATGATTATTCAATGTAGAAAAGTCAGCCTTGTAGAATATAGAATAGAATGATCGTTTTGTTTTTTTTAAGGCCATTTTTCCCCGCTAGAGCGAGGGTTAGCCTTGCGAGCCCCATGACAATCATGGTTCCCTGTTTGAGGCAATGTTTTTATGGCCTGATGCCCTTCCTGACGCCAACCCTTAGTCGCCTCTTACGATGCGTAGGGATACGGTGTACCTATTCTAAATCGGGGTACACACCGTGATCATTCATCCCAGCAAGCTGGTACTCAATTTGCCGACCTCGGAAGGATGACAGGCTGAGTCAACCCCCCTGACGTTAATTCAGCGATCGACCGGGATTCGAACCCAGGATCCTAGGATCCCAAGCCGGCACCCTAACCACTAAGCCAACACCAGGCTCCTTGTAACCAGGGACTATTAGGAGGAACTCGCAGGTACCTGCAGAAACTATGCGTAATGCAAAATGTGACTTCAAGTCCTCAACTCTCTCCCCTAGCCCAAGTCCTGAACCTCCCCCTCCACCCCAAGACTGAAATCCCCTCCCCACTCAAACTCCTCTAACCCCCTACCAAAGCTTAAAACCCACTCTACCAACTATCTGTCCTACCCTATCCACATTATTATGCCATTATCGACTTCACATACTCCTACCTCTTCCTGCTTCCTTACCTTCCCAACTTCTCCTTTCATTCTATTCACAATATCGATAACAGCGAGATATGTCTCGCGAGAACAGTTATCCAAACTACCTTCAGGTCGCCATTCACAATTCATAATTCACAATCCCGTGACATATGTCCTGTGGAAATTCTGTGGAAGTACCACTCTTAAATGATTGGGAATAGCCGAATTGTGTTGATAAATGATCCTAAATTAATTGTCTTCTTTGTGATGGACGTACATATTTTATTATTGGTATATATATATATATATATATATATATATATATATATATATATATATATATATATATATATATATATATATATATATATATATATATTAGCCCCTTACCTCGTGTATGCCTTGTCTGGGACGATATGCATAAAAAAAAGAATATATATATATATATATATATACTGTATATATATATATTTTTTTTTGTCCTGTCCGTAGCCTAAACGAGCTTTAACTCTGAGGCGTATTTCGAAACTTGGCGGGATTATTTTTGGCGTGCGGGGAAGAGGCCCGAAGCCTAATCTGATCAGACCGACGCCACGGGGTTTTTATTACTCGACCCACAAACACAAATATGGGACAAGAAAAATCCACAATACAAGAATGAAATGCAAAAAAAAAGGATTTAATGAAAATGAATGCAAGGATAATAAAAACGAAAGTGAAAGTAAAACTAATTCCTCCATTGAGACGTCTCCATTCAGACTCGTATACAAACAAGGGGAAAACGAAAGTAAAAATAAATAAGGCCGACACTTAGCTCTGTCTCAACGAGGGGCTTGGTGTTCGTTGAACAGGTCCGGTCTGTCAGCGAAAGGACCGAGCGTCGATGCGTCCACAATGGCGCCGAAAACGCCCAGGCATGAGCAAGCAGCCAACCGACCCTTCCTCGCTTCCACCGCCAAGTGAGACGCGGTTCTCTCCTCCCCCGAAAAGCACCACCGTCAAGAACACTCCCTCCTCCGACATTGCAAAAGTTCCAAAGCTCCAACACGTCTCCTCACCAGTGCACCCGAGACAACAGCACCCACTCGAGACGAGAGCCAGAGCGAGAGAGGGGGAAACGCACCCTCCCCCCTTCTCGCTGACGTCACACTCCAACAAATCCCCGCGCCCCACCACTTCAGTCTCTGGCCATGACCAATCGTTCCTTTTGGGGCGGGGCCTCGCAACCTTTCTTGATGCCCATCAAGAATGTTTGGGGGCGGGGTTCCCTTGCCAATTGGCAAATGTACTGGGTTTCTGTCGGGCTTGTCGGTGTGGTTGTGGCAATGTGCCAATTGCATGGCTGGCCGAGTGAATTTTATAAGAACAAAGGTAAATTACAGGAGGCGTTACACACTGGGGATTATTAACAAGAAGCCCTATTTAACTAGCACAAAACCACCCTCCGTATGGCGACTTGCGAACGCTCTTACCCACAGTCGGCCCACTTAATACAGAGATGATTCTTCTCCACGACATACGGTCCATTCTAAACGATACATTCCTGACTTCACTGAGGTATTTCATCTCCTACCCCCACAAACGTAATATATATATATATATATATATGTATATACACACAGTCGTGGCCAAAAATATAGGCACCCTTGCACTTTTTTCAAATAATGCACCATGTCTTCCAGAAAATTATTGAAATTAAAAAATCTTTTGGAATCCACATTTGTATTTCTTTGCTTTGCAGTGGAACAAAACAAAAAAAAGCTGAAAAAATCATGAAATCTTAGCTTATTCCACACAGAAATCCTAAAATGGCCCGGACAATATTATTGGCACCTTTTAGTTGTTGTTAGAAATAATTAGATTTCAAGCAGGTGATTCTCCTTTACTTTGGAATTCAACTCACCTGTGGTGACTTGCAGGTGCCTGCAATATAAAAATCATGCATTCAACCAGTTTGAATGGAGAAAAGTAGTCATTCTGCTGTTTTGTGTCACTGTGTGTACCGCAATGAGCATGGATAAAAGAAAGAAAACCAGAGAATTGTCTGAGGAGGTCAGGCACAGGATTGTAGCCACGCATGGACAATCAACGCTACAAGTCCATCTCCAGAGACCTAGATGTTCCTGTGTCCACCGTACGCAATGTTATCAGGAAGTTTAAGGCCTATAGCACTGTAGCCAACCTCCCTGGACGTGGCCGCAAGAGAAAAATTGATCGAAGGTTGCAGCGAAGGATTGTTTGAATGGTGGAGAAAGCACCTCGATCAACTGACAAACAGATTCAAGCTGACCTTCAGACACAAGGTACGACAGTTTCAACTCGCACCATCTGTCGCCAACTCCATGAAAGGGGATTCTATGGTAGGAGACTGAGGAGGACCCCACTGCTGAGAGAGAGAGAGAGAGACATAAGAAAGCCCGACTGGCGTTTGCCAAAACACACCTGGACAAGCCAAAATCCTTCTGGGGGAATGTCTTGTGGACAGATGAGACCAAATTAGAGCTTTTTGGTAAAGCACATAATTTCTATGTTTACAGAAAACAAAATGAAGCCTTCAAAGCAAAGAACACCTTCCCAACAGTCAAACATGGAGGAGGTTCAGTGATGTTTTGGTGTTGCTGTGCTGCCTCTGGCACTAGGTGCCTTGAATGTGTGCATGGAATCATAAAATCAGGAGGTTACCAAGGCATTTGTAGCACAATGTTTATCCCAGTGTCAGAAAGCTGGGTCTCCTTCGAAGGTCATGGGTCTGGCAGCAGCACAATGACCCCAAACACACTTCCAAAAGCACACAGGAATGGTTCAAGACAAAACGCTGGACTGTTCTGAAGTAGCCAGCAATGAGTCCAGATCTAAATCCCATTGAACACCTGTGGGGAGATCTGAAAACAGCAGTTAGGAGAAGGCACCCTTCAAATCTGGGAGAACTGGAGCAGTTTGCACAAGAAGAGTGGGCCAAACTGCCAGTAGAGAGGTGTAGGAAGCTCATTTATGGCTGTAGGAAGCGCTTGACTACAGTTATTTTGTCCAAAGGATGTGCTACCAAATATTAAGTTTCGGGTGTCAATAATTTTGTCAATGCCATTTATTTTTATTTTCTGAGATAACAGGATATATTATGTTCTGAATCAAAAACAAAAGTTCTGTAATATTAACAGTGAAATAAAGAATTGTCAAGACCAAATACCTTTGTCAATTTCAACTTCTTTTTAGAGAGAGAGAAAAAAGAAGAAAAAAAAACACCTTTTAGAGGCCATTTTCCCCCGCAAAGTGGGGGTTGGCCTTTTTCGGGCACCGTGGTTGTTGTTGTTTTTGTTGGTCCCCTTTTTGAAGCAATGTTTTATGGCCGGATGCCCTTCCTGCCGCCAACCCTGTTTGTCGCCTTTTACGACAAACAGGGAATTACCAGTGAACTGGTACTCAATTAGCCGACCTTGGAAGGGTGACAGGCTGAGTCAACCCCCCTGGCATTAATTCAGCGATCGACCGGGATTCGAACCCAGGATCCTAGGATCCTAAGCTGGCACCCTAGCCGCTACACCAACACCAGGCTAAATTGTGAGTTATTTGAAAAAAGTGCAAGGGGGCCAATATTTTGGCCACGACTGTATATATATATATATATATATATATATATATATATATATATATATATATATATATATATATATATATATATATATATATATATATATATATATATATATATATAGATATATATATATATATATAGATATATATATATATATATATATAGATATATAGATATATATATATATATATATAGATATATATATATATATATATATATATATATAGATATATATATATAGATATATATATATAGATATATATATATATATATATATATATATATAGATATATATATATATATATAGGTATATATATATATATATATACACACATACACATACACACACACAACGTCAAAATTTAATATTGATGAAGTAACATTTAGTTTTCAGTCTTGCGAGATGACGGAATCTCGTGATATGTGATGGAGAGACAGACTGATAAGCGTATTATTATTATTGCATTTTTTATTCCAAACCCATATAGACATGGCACCATTTCAGACAAAGAACGTTCAACTGAAATGGATTTTCTGTGCTTTTATTATGTGTGGAGAAACATGATCCATGTGAAAAGGTGGACACCAAATGTTTTTAATTTTAGCCTCAGGTTTGTGATATCCTCCTTGGCTGTAGACATGCTTTCCACTATCCCATTCCATGTTGGATATCACATGACTGCTATAATCACTTCGTGTCAGCCAGGCTAGTTTAAAACGCGCATTAGCCGAAGTGTGACTGTCAATGTAATACCTGATTTGTTTCCAGAAAATGCCCTATGTGAGGAATATTTGTGCTGGAGTGGGATGCCCATGAAAGTAAAGGTTTGCTCCTGAAATAAAAACGTTTACAGAACTGGATTTGCATGACATTTGTGGCCATGTTCTGTTTCATTTGTTCACAATTATATACCTCGGAGCACAGTGGACTGAATCCATTGATAACCTCAGGGGTGTTTGATTGGATCATCAATGCATATTTTTGTGTACAAAATCGAGGCTCGTGGAGGAGCTAGAACACATAACCGAACAGGGCATAAGAGAATGCAAATACCACTGGAAAGCAGAGGGAGGACGCACACCACCAGCAGGGTAAAGAGACAACATCGAAGGAGAGCTCGAGCAATAAAACACCCAGGGAAGAACCAGACCAAGGGGAGTGAGAGGAGGACTCACAGTGAACAAGCTGGATACAGCTGCAAACTCTCAATCATGGAATGCAAAACTGGGGAAGAAGCAGACATGAAACAAAGAAAAATGAAAGCATTAAAAAAGTGCATTTAATATTTGTTCTGTTGTTGGATTATCGTTACTTCCACCATTGAAGGTGCACGGTGGGTATGTTTTCACCCCTGTCTGTCTGTTTGTGAACAGGATATCTGAAAAAGTTGTGGACTGATTCGGACGAAACTTGGGGTATGAGTTGGTTAGACGACAAGAACAAGTCGATTCGATTTTGGTCCAGATCCTGCCTATCAGGGGGATACAGAACGTAAACTGTTCAGCTTGGTGGAGGTATGCGCTCTGCCGAGTGCCGTTCTCGTTTGATTGTGCATTTTTTTTTTTTCCCATCTTAGCTGTCGAGTCTGAGTTTGACTCTGTCATCCCCGTGTTTAACATGCAGGATGATTCATCAATGTGTGTGCCGTCCCTCGGATGGACCGTAAACTGGGCGTCTCGTCCGTCGGCGTTCGTTGGTACACGTTAAAGATCCCAGGGTCCTTTCGTGAAGAGTAGCATGAACTGCATAAATTCTAAATACCTGCCTGGACTGTGGGTAGCAAGTTGTCTGGTCTTTCTGGTGGTTACGACCGACACCAGGTTACACTGCTGGTGTGGATGCTGTGTGTGCAGTGGCTTCTGCACTACAAGCAAATTAACCAGGTAGTTGACATAGATCATGTGAATGGCTTTCTTTGGATACAAAGAACAAACACAAGACACATTATGGGGTTTGTAGTTGTCAGGAACACCAATGACAACATCCATCTTAAGGGCAGCTTTGGAAATGAAGGGAGGGTTTGCAAAGGAGAGATAGTGATGTGTCAGAGCTTTATCACCACTCATGAGATTTATGGAGCAGATACATGACCTCTTCTCTCCAGCTTGTCATAATTGAGAATGTCTTGTTTTCCCATTTTCCTATAGCTTTGATGGTTACCCCCAGCATTAGAACCGTGCAATATTTGGATGTGCTGATGAAGATGTCTCGTTGAATTATTCCCCTAAAATGTCAAATTTTGGCTTGGAGAATACTGTGCTGTTATGACTTCAGGACAATTGAGGTTAACCATGTGGTAGGTATCACGTCCCATCAAATTAAACCACAACGGCAATCGGTTGAGCACATATCTCCGCCAGGCTGAACAGTTTGTTTTGGATCCCACTGATAGGCCGGATCTGGATCCGGACTTGGACCAAAATCAAAGTGGCTTGTAATCGTCACCTAACCAACTCATCCGCCAAGCTTTGTCATAACGTGTCCACAGCTTTTTGAGATATCCTGTTCACAAACAGACAGACAGAAAGGTGTGAAAACATAACCTCCGCCCACCTTCAGTGGCGGAGGTAATAGCTCGGGCCGAGGTAGGCCACTGTCGATTGCCTGCAATATGCCAGATATGCCGAAAGTCTGGCAATTATTTGATACCCGTTCTTTTTTTCCCCTTAATTTGGTAGTTGTAAATTTGCTGTTGATGCAATGCCAACAAAACTTTTGGCCCTTAAGGTGTGTCATGTGAATGGTGATCAATGAAAAAATACAATCAATGTGTACAAATGATTCTGTAGTTAAGGTCCGAGAACTATCGGTAAATATTGTCGAGTGACTACCTTGTGTGGTGAACACCTCAGGGTAGCACGGATGACCAAATGAGCTGTTACCCCGAGGCGTTCAGTTCAAATGGCGGAGAATACGCGTGGGAAAACAAGAGGGAGGGGGAGAAACAGGAGCGCTTACCTTCACGGATCCCACCGGCATTCCTCAAACCTGCAAAAAATAACTCGAACGAAAACGGATTTTAAATGTACAAAAATAACAGGTTTATTTAAATAAATTCCGGTACAAAGAAACGCACGATAAACTAAATTCCTAACTTGAGGGACCCTCCACACCAGATCCAAACACGGACAAAGGGAAATATATTATGTGAAAATAAAAGGTGTAATTTTAATTGCACTTACCTCACTCGACCGGTGCGTCTCATCAAGACTCGTCCAGGTGCCAAGCTCGCAGTCTGGACGCGCCTCTGGTGTTGGCTGGAAATCCGCTCGCTCCCGCGCTGGCCTAGGTGCACCCTCGTTCACTAGGCCACGCCCGCTGGCATGAACAGGCCTTCCACGCGAATCGAACGGGCTGTGTGCAGCTCGCTCTTTCTTCCACACCGTGCTCGGCCACCCGTCCTTTGCACGGAAAACCGCAGTCCCTGAGCCGCGGCTGTGTCTCTGCATGACCACCAGCAAGATGTCCCAACATGGCCACTCGTGACGGCGCCCAAATCAGAAGGGGCAAGTGCGGCAACAACTACCCTTCGCTTTCGTCTCCAGAACGACAAGGCACACAAGAGGGAAACATTGGTCAGAGCGAGGAGCCAAGGAGATGAGAGAAGAAGAGAATGTCCACTCGTAGCGAGGAGCCAAGGAGAAGAGGGGAGAATGCCCGCTTAGAGCAAGAAGCCAAGAAGAAGCCAGCGAAAATGTCCGCCAGCAAGTTTCTTTTTTGTCCAGCCTCTGACGTCATCTGGGGTGCTTCGCCAATCAGCGAGTCACTCCCTACCAGTCCTTCCCTGCAATAAAAACCCCGTCCAATCACGGCTCCTCGGGGTGTGGCCTCGGCCTGCCCCACCTGTGCGCTTACCAAGTCAGGGCTGTCAGCAGTAGGGCTTGATGCATGACTTCCAGTTAGCTTTTTAATTAGTGAGTTTAAATGTGGGCGATTGCATAGCTTGGCTATGTGTCTATGGTGTGGTGCCAAAAGGGACATAGGAAATAAATTACAGAGGTAATGACTACCCATAATCCCTGAGCTAATTAACATACCCCACTTGTAATGGGGCCGAAGATACACACTTAATCCGAATACACGGTCTACCCCTACCGGATCCCTACTTATAGTACATCGTGGTTCTTCTTCTTCACGACAATCGTAGCATGCTAATCTATACACTCTACCTGGTTTAAGGTAATCATTGTATACCCCCTACAAAAGTAACAATATAAAAACTTTAAAGCTTTGCTCTTGATAAACTATGAAACATGAAGATAGCCATTTCCTTTAGCTCGATCCGGTGACTCTCCACTGCTGCTCAAACAGCCACTTCCAGAGACCATCTTGACAATTGATAATGTGAAGTCTTGTCACAGATTATAACCCAAACTTTTCTAGAGGCATCTTGATTTGCAGCTCTCCTTGCTCCAGGACATGAGGCTGCTGATACAGTTTCAATGGCTGGAGGTTACAACTCTGGACGGGTTATCGCTCTCACAGAGGATACTCGACCGGAGGTGCAGAAATTTGTAATTTGTCTAGGGTGCCACCGATAGCTCACCCACTCTTCGTAAAGGACACCGAGAGATCTTGAACTTCCACCAACTAATGCTGGCAGACAGGATGCCCAGTTTAACGTCCATTTGAGGGACACTACGCACATTGATGCCGAGACGGCAGGTCTAGATTTGAACCTAGGCTAGACAGCTCAGAGGCGAGTGTGTGTACCTCTAGGCCATCTCCTCCAATTCTTGTTTGGCAATCTTTGTTTTTTCCAATACACAGCACTCTCCGCTCAGGACTGCACACCGTTGGCAGTGGCATGTAAACATTCGCTGTTTCTCTCTGATATCTGATATATATTATGTGTGTTTGTGTAGCTCTACATTTTATCAGCTAGGTACACAGATAAGGATAAACCACCCACAACATGAAAACATCATTCATCTAAAAAAAAACACTGTTTTGATCCAAACTCAGAAAAACAGGAAATTGGAAACACCAGCGAAAAGGCATTAACATCTTATCATTCACCTATGTGTGAGTTTATCTTCTTTAAAGAAAAAAATTATAATAATTAGCCAATATGAATAAATAATTGTGGATCTTGTGCAGCAGATGCTTAAAGGCCCTGATTACATCCCATAGTTTTCGCCATTCCTGAAGTTCTATTTCCTTTGCGCAATCTATATGGAAGTACATACTGAGTCACGGTAAGAGTGTAAATCGTGAACCTCAACATGTTGTTTTTATCCAAACCTTGTAACTTGGCAGAGATTGGTAAACTTGGATTGAAAGAATCAAGTACAGTAGTGCTTTCTCTAAGGTTTCCTGTAGATTGATATCTTGACTTGTACAACATTCAGCAAACAAAAATATCAAATGTACATTTAAAAAATAATCTTATCAAGTTTTTTTTTATCCAGGGTGCTGACGATCCAAGTTTCCACCTGAGTATAATGTTATAGATCAATGCAAATACATTGGAAATTCAATCCTCTCGTCTCCCTGTAACAGGACATGAGGACCTGAGGACATGAGGCCTCTCGTCTCCCACATGGAGATTGGGCAACTCGTCGGTTTTGCCGACACTTTACCAGCCCCATTCATAGTTGGAATTCTGTGTCGGCCCTGACTTGACTCGAATTCCTATTACACCCTAACCCAAGGCTTTGTGTGAGCTGGTGTACGCAGCATGTCTGAAGCTGTTCTTCCAGCTGCATAGCCCAGACTGCGGTGACACTTGTCAAAAAAATGGGCCTCATGTTGGCAGAATTCCAGATATTGTGTTTGCGACCCTGCCAATTAGTGAGCTTTTTGTTATTATACAAAGATTCGTGTTATACATGATTGACGATTGTGGAAGAGATAGAGCAGAATGGAAATGAACACACTGGAAAGGGGAAACACCAACAGCAGAGTATAGGTGAGGTGAGATGGACCCAAGGTGAATGAAACAGCAAGAAGAGGAGGTGGAATGTGGGGATGAAACGGAAAAGGAACAAACCAACCGACAACTAACAAATGAAAAAAGATGAGGGAGATTGGGAAATCACAATAACCTGGAAAAAGGTGATGGGGTCATTTTGGGGTAGAAGAGATCATGAGTATGGATGACCTGGGTAGTGGTGAACAGCTGGCAGAACAGCTGTCTTGAAGACCTGAAGGGAAGAATAGGACTTGACAGACTGGGAAAGTTGGATCCACAGGTGAGAGAAAAGAGGAACAAATGAGTGGAGGTGAGCCTGGATTTTGGGAGTTTATCAAGGAGGGGGTTACTGGCAGACCAGGTATGCCCTGCAAAATCGTAGAAGGACAGAACCAATCTAGAGGGCAAAGATTGCAAGACCAAAAAGGAGGTGGTGAAATACAGAGGCCACCAACTGGTCTGCAATGTGAGAGTAACAGGCGTAGATGCTCAGCTTTGACACGGGAGATCCAATGATTTTGAGGGCCTTGCTTTCGACGGCATCAAGAAGGGCCAGGTGTTTGGCAGGTGAACCGGTCCAAAGGGGAGAGCAGTACTCCATCAAGCTGCAAATGAAGACCTTGTAGATTATCAAAAGTTCAGACTGGCCAAATAAAGACCTTGCATTGTGGAAGATGCCTGGTTAGTGGCTGGCTTTAGAGGCCATCTTGGACTATATTGAGATATAGTTCTGGTAGCTTTTTGAATGCTGCACGTGATATACTGGCCTAGTTGTGCTGGAGTTTCCAAAGTCGTTTCCGTTTCTATAAAATTATAGCAGTGTGTGGTAGATTTTGAAAACTAATGGCAGCCCTGCTCTGATATTTATTAAGTCGATGCATCCAGACCTGGCAGGTGCACACGTCAACAACAACAACAACAGGCATTTTAAGGCCATTTTCCCTGCAAGAGCGGAGGTTAGCCTTGCGGTCCCCATGACAATCTTCTCCATTTTGCCCTATTTTCTGCATCTCCCCTTGTTAACCCCCTTGCCCGCATTTCTTCTTCCACCACCTTTAGCCAAGTCTTTCTCGGTCTTCCCCATCCTCTACTTCCTTCTACATTCATTTCCATCACTCTTCTCAACCAGTCACTTTCATCCTTCCTCAACACATGACCAAACCATCTCAACCTGTTCCTCTTCACAGCATCAATCACAGGCTCTATTCCCATCATCTTTCGCAATTCATCATTTGTCTTCCTCTCTCTCAACGATACTCCGCACATCCACCGAACCATTCGCATTTCCACCCTTAGCACACGGTGGAGTAGCACACACCCAAACCCAGTACTCCACCAGGTGCACACGTCACACCAATGAAAACAATAAACTTTGTTGTTCTCTTACATTGGGGTCATATATTAAGAGCTGCCAATAATGAAAGGTTTTTCCTTCACATTATCAAGATTAGCATGTTGAGCTGAGTCCTGACCAGCATTGTTAAACGGATTATTAGTCCCCGTTGGACTTAGTCCAAAACAGGGGCTTATGGATTGGATCTCATCCGTCCGCCCGTCCGCAACCATATCTCGGAGATGTACGGACCAAGGTTGTTCATACTTGGTACACAGGCAATACATGATGGTATGCATATGCACATCATTTTGTTTTGCGATGCGATCAAAGATGGCTGACTGGCGGCCATTTTAGTTGTAAAAAATCCGATGTTGAGCACATCCTCAATCATATCCCGGAGATGTACGGACCAATGTTGTTCATACTTGGTACACAGGCAATACATGATGGTATGCATATGCACATCATTTTGTTTTGCGATGCGATCAAACATGGCTGACTGGCGGCCATTTTAGTTGTAAAAAATCCGATGTTGAGCACATCCTCAATCATATCCCGGAGATGTACGGACCAATGTTGTTCATACTTGGTACACAGGCAATACATGATGGTATGCATATGCACATCATTTTGTTTCGTGGTGTGATCAAATATGGCTGACTGGCGGCCATTTTAGTTGTAAAAAAACCGATATTGAAAACACGTCCTTAACCATTTCATGGACATGCATTTACCGATCTTGTTCAAATTTGGCACACAGAGAGGGAATGATGGGTTACATATGCACGTCATTCGTTTTCGAGATCAGATCCAAGATGGCCGACGGGCGGCTATTTTGTTACTTAAACGTGTCCTCAACCATTTATCGACAAACCGACATGCATGGACCGATTTTGTTCAAACTTCGCACAAAGACAATACATGTGAGTATAGTCCTGGAGCTGGGGGGAGTTTGTGTACATGACTCTTTTAGAGCATAACCTTCAATTTTCTTGTTCTATATGCCAAGACATTTAGAAAAAGTTTGGGTAACACCTACAGGTCAAGTACGTTTTTTCTGCAGGCGTATCCAGGATTTTTGTTGGGGCGCCAAGGGGCTGAAATGATGGTGATGGAGTTTCATGGAATAAATCATTATTAAGCATCCATAAATTATTCATTTTGATTTATTTCTATTGCTTGGGTATTGCTAACAACTTTTTAGCATGATTAATTGCCCTAAACCTTGGTTTGCAGTACAAAATGACCATATTTTACTTAAATTTAGCCAAAAATCGCTTTCAGTTTAAAAGTAGCCCAAAGTTTGATGGTTTCTCATTCGCCCAATATTGTAAGTAGAGCTATTAAATTTGGCCAAAAGTTTCCTCATTAAGTGCTCTGAGCAATCCAATTTTCATATTGATACATCAGGGCCCTGTATGATGCCCATGGGGCCCACTGTAACCCAATGTCAACCCTACCCCTAAATAGCCGCTTCTAAGGCAGTTCGTCAAATGACCATATCTCCTAAAGTAAATGCCATAGAAAGTTGATCTCTGTGTCCATATATAGGTTTTAGACCCCAAGGAATTGATTGGCACCATTATTGTAATTTTTGGAGTTAATCTAATTAGTATAATTAATTCCAAGATGTCCACCAAAATGGCTGCCGAAATAGAAAATTCGATGTAACCTAACATATAGATAAGAACAAAAAATTTAAGATGACGATCTAAAAGAGTCATGTACATGAACCCCCCTCCCTCTCCCCAAGCTTAACTATCAAACATCTAGTCAAAGGCCACGTTGATTTGAGAAATTGTAATGCTCAAACATTGAAAATATTCTCAGGTACATACATATTAGTTAATACACTACAGGTGAACTTTTCATGAACTATCATTGAAGAATGTTCATTAATTTATCATTCATCCTGGATAAGTTTTCATAAATACTACACTACACATACTGCATACTTCTAGTACTAATAATACGACACATACTAGATACTACACATATATCAACTGTAACAATATAATGCAGAACTCGAGCTAATCTTATCAAGCAATTGGATTTTTACAGGTATGGGGTGATGTTTTTTTGCACCGACAGAATTTGCCACATTTGACCCCAGCCATCATGCAAGGGCAAGTTGACCTGACACACTTATCACATGAGCAGAAGACTGACCAATGAACTTCAAGAGTTTTCCACGATGTTGCAGGTATTAGCTGACCATGGTCATGCTCATCGCCACAATCTTCTGGCTTCAGTGACTCAACAGTTTCAGGGTCGAGGTAGCTTTCCAAGGTGTGCATGGTAGTGTAGGCATTATAGAACCCACGCTGGATATGAGGCAGGAGGCCCTGGCTGGTCGGAGGCAAGTTGTGGAGAGAGCTGCATTTGCTGAAGTGGAAAACCTCAGCTCGGAGATCAGAGAAATTTGTAGCATCACTTCCTTTTCTCAGCACCTTCACCAAGTAATGCTCAGCATTTCGAATCATGGCTGGAGAGAGGGTTGCTGACCTCCCGAAGTGCTTGAGATACTTCTCGGGCTCTGCCTTTAAAGCTGCCTTCTTTGTGCCATCTCTGCTAGTGATGTCGCACCCTGTAAGGCTGTGCAGAGCTGGCAGTACTGCACAGAGCCGATGACCCAGGCGCTGGAACAGCGTATGAAGGAGCACATACCGAGTGGTATTTCCCACTCCAGCTCGCACCCACAGCTGCTCAAGGTCGTGCTGCAGAAAGACAGGGATGTAGTGGAGCAGGGCAACAATTACATCAGTATCATTGGAGATAATGACACATACTTTGTGTCCTGCCTCAAGAGAGTCCAAGACATGAAGGGGTATACGAAGGTCAGCTTCTTCAAATGATGATTGAAGGTGGGCCAGTGCATTCTTTTTGCCTTTATAAACCCTTATGCACTGCCAGTTCTCATTATCTCTGGTCACCTGGCCGACTACAGTGGGGTATTGTCGAGTTTCAGGAGCATTTCCATGAAGATGACAATAGACCAGTTTCTACAAAAGAAACTTGTTATTGTTTGAAGGCCAGAAGGTTTCTATCTTTTTTGGTGGAGGTGTCCCTGGTTCAATGGAACTGTGCTCGATTGGTACAGTATCAGTACGCCTCATTCTCTCACTATCCTTCACTGAGGGATCTTCTGAGTACATGTCAAACACATAGTCACATCGCCCAAACTGATGGTATACATCTGAAAAGGATACCAAAACTGAGACAAGGTCCTGAAGTTGGAGACGCCAGTAACACAAACCTTGCGAACATTGGCCATAATGTCTATGACAAATGAAGAGTTTCTCTGATGTCCATATTTATAGTCCTCAGGTTTGAGATGAGTCTCAAACGCTTGGAGTAGTTGACTCTTTGCCGGGCTAGTCATCATCCCGTCATCATTGAAGGGGAGAGGGGAGGGTGCAACATCAAATTTCAAAAGGTCCTTGGTAGTGAGGCCACGATCACGGGCGATTTCAATGGTTTTCTCCGCAATATTCATCTCCTTCACTGCCTTCACGGTTGCCTTCTGTGGTTTGTTTCTGATAGTTTTCATTGTTTTGAGATTTGTTCGGTGAATGCATTCACTGCGTCTTGTGCTTTTCTGGACAAATCTTTCGAGCCGAAATTTCAGGTACTTTTCCTCTCATTTTGTGAAGACATTCAGCATGTCATTTCTGATGTCTGTTGCCATGATCTCTTTTGTCACGAAATTTTGCAGTGTTGGAGAAGCATTTAGAGACAGGGAGGAGCCCTTCTCCTCAATGAATTTGATCATTGCCTGGATATGGGACTCATGGTGGGTTGTAGTGGCTTGGGATGACTGATGGTGGTTACACGATTCATGTGTGCTCTCCATCATGCCAGCGTATTCACGATGCAGATTCTTTACTGCCATCATTTCATGATAAATCAGGTCCCATTGAGTGACCTACTGCTTCTGCGTGGCATGTCCGATGAAACCGTCACTGCATTTAGATGAGAGGTTGATACTCTGCTCTAGTTTCTGGTCACCACCAACGGCAGTGAAGCGGCCAGGTTTGTCCTTGAGAAAAAAAATCCCATTTGAGAAGTTCTCATGGACTGATGGTGCAGTTTGAGGCAGGCGTCGCATGTCTTCCAGGTAGACAGAGCACCAGCGCAGGTAGTTGGTGGAATCAAATGCAGCGAACAGATAGAGAGCATGTTGTACAGCATCAAGATGGAGCTCCCATATCCCCTCGCGATCAGCTCTCAACAGATCATGTACCACATCCATCATGCGGAGGAATTGAGTCCAGAATTAGAAGTTCTCATTTACAGCGGAGCGAGTTTTGATGAAGCTATTTAGATCTTCTGTCAACTTGTTGGATGCAGTTGCAAACTCTGCCATGTACTTCTGACTTTCACTGATGTTCTTCTTTGTGACACTTGACTTGAGCTTTGCCAGGATTGCAAGCTCTGGTGCATATGGCTCGACACCTTTTTCAGTGAAGAATTCCTTGTAGAGAAGACGCTTGAATGCTTCAGCAAGAAATTGCATGCCTTCAAGACAGCGGCTGTAATGACCTCCATTGAGAACCGAGTTCTGGATGATGGTTGGACCAGACACCGGCCTGCAGCCAAGTGATGTCAGCTCCATTTCCACCTAGGGCTTTCCCATTGCACTTGAGGACAATTTTCACCAAATGAAATGTTCCCATAACTGGGACGAGATTGCAAAATTCCTGAGATCGCATCATTTGAATTTCCTTGACGATGCAATACACCCCCTCATCACAATACATAGGGATAGATCGTCACCTTAAATTTTTTGTTCTTATCTATATGTTAGGTTACATCTAATTTTCTATTTCGGCAGCCGTTTTGGTGGACATCTTGGAATTATGCTAATTAGATTAACTCCAAAAATTACAATAATGGTGCCAATCAATTCCTTGGGGTCTAAAACCTATATATAGACACAGAGATCAACTTTCTATGGCATTTACTTGAGGAGATATGGTCATTTGACGAAATGCCTTAGAAGCGGCTATTTAGGGGTAGGGTTGACATTGGGTTACAGTGGGCCCCATGGGCATCATGTAGGGCCCTGATGTATCAATATGAAAATTGGATTGCTCAGAGCACTTAATGAGGAAACTTTTGGCCAAATTTGATAGCTCTACTTACAATATTGGGCGAATGAGAAACCATCAAACTTTGGGCTACTTTTAAACTGAAAGCGATTCTTGGCTACATTTAAGTAAAATATGGTCATTCTGTACCGTAAACCAAGGTTTAGGGCAATGAATCATGCTAAAAAGTTGTTAGCAATACCCAAGCAATATAAAGAAATCAAAATGAATAATTTATGGATGCTTAATAATGATTTATTCCATGAAACTCCATCACCATCATTTCAGCCCCTTGGCGCCCCAACAAAAATCCGAGATATGCTCTGCAGAAAAAAACGTACTTGACCTGTAGGTGTTACCCAAACTTTTTCTGAATGTCTTGGCATATAGAACAAGAAAATTGAAGGTTATGCTCTAAAAGAGTCATGTACACAAACTCCCCCCAGGTCCTATACTAGTATACATATGCAGAAGATTTTGTTTTGTAATTTGACCAATCATGGCCAACTGACGGCGTTCAACTCCTTCCAGCAAAATTACTAAAACCATGGGGGCTATGACATTTTATGTCTTTTTCTTTTTGTTGATTGAGCCTCGACTGTAGATCAGGTATCCAAGAGAGCTATTAAAGCCCTTTCGAGGCAGGCAATGCACTAGATGCAGCCATTTACAATTGGCATCTGAACACTAAGTGAGACAGGAATTTGGCCATAATACCAAGACACAATGGCCTACTCTTTTTGAAAGATGCGATGGCATCTCAAATCTACAAGAAAATGTTGCCAAATCTGGCAGCTGGATCGTTATCATTTCCCAAATCTCAGTCCACTCGATGTTGTGGAGCCTTGCATGTGGAGTGCCAGAACGACAGTTTGGAGTCGGATCTCATTCTTTCGGCAAATGTCAGCTCAAAGGTGGGTACCTTACATCTGAGCTATCCTGCTAAGCAAGATGAAAGCATGGGACTTTCAGAATAATTATAGTAATAAACTAGAACATCACTCAGTGGAGTGCATACCTCCGCCAGGCTGAAAAGTTTACGTTTTGCATCGACTGATGGGTCGGATCTGGATTCGGACCTGAACCAAAATCAAATTGGCTTGTTCTTGTCGCCTAACGAACTCATCCTCCTAGTTTTGTCATAAGTTATCCACAACTTTCTGGAATATTATGCTCTACATCCTTTGTGGCCATATCACTTTATGGTGAAGTCACTTAATTATTTATTTTTTAAATCACGTATCTGGATCCGAATCTTCACCAAAACCGAATCGATTCGGTCTTGTCACACACCCGACGTGCCCGACCAGAACTTTTTGAGATATCGTTCTATTTTATCGGTTTTAGCCCGATCACTCAATGGTGAAGAATCACTTTTAAAATTCTCAGATTCAGATCCATATCTTCACCAAAATCGAATCATTTCGTCCATGTCACACACGCAACCTCCACCAAATTCTGTCTGAATCCGTCCGCAACTTTTTGAGATATCCTGTTCACAAACAAACAAACAGACATGGGTGAAAACATAACCTCCGTCTACCTCCGGTGGCAGAGGTAAAATATATTCCTAAGTATTTCTCATTGTATAATTATACCAATTGCTGTGCTATTTGCATTTTTCTTGGAAATTGATTTCGAATCGAGGGATAGGGAGATGGGAGGAGCTGGGTCGGTGAATCACACTCTGCTGGCACAGTAGGATGGGTCCTCAAATGTTTTCAGAAAGGGCAAGGGGCTCTTGCCAAAGTACACAAACTCCCCAGAAGCTGTCGCTGTCCTTCCTGTTTGCTCATTCCACTGGCGCAAAGGATGAAGGCCCGACCAGACTGTTGGGCCTGTGGGGTTGCATGACCCCTCTACTTTACATCACTCCCAGTGCAAATAGCCACAGCACCACAGCTGCTGCGACGTATCAAGCAACACCTGGAAGGGCTTTAGTCTCGTACAAACAACACTCCTCCCAGAACCCCCCTCTGTGAGACCTCCCAAAAGCCCTCCCATAACTCCTTTGAAATGTACTTCAAAATATTTACTGCAGAATCTCCCACTCTTACAACTTTCCTGACAAGTATTGTGAAACTCTTCACAAAGGTTCATAAAAGCACTTCCTCGATATTTGATCAACATTCAAAGTACACTTGTGTACTATCCAAAGTAAGTAAACATTAAGTGCATCACCACACGATGAACAGCTCCTGTCTCCTGTTTAGAATAAAAAATCATTTCCCCCTTCTTGACAATTTTTCATTTCCCCCTTCTTGACAATTTTTCATTTCCCCCTTCTTCACAATTTTTCATTTCCCCCTTCTTGACAATTTTTCATTTCCCCCTTCTTCACAATTTTTCATTTCCCCCTTCTTGACAATTTTTCATTTCCCCCTTCTTCACAATTTTTCATTTCCCCCTTCTTGACAATTTTTCATTTCCCCCTTCTTCACAATTTTTCATTTCCCGCTTCTTCACAATTTTTCATTTCCCCCTTCTTCACAATTTTTCATTTCCCCCTTCTTGACAATTTTTCATTTCCCCCTTCTTCACAATTTTTCATTTCCCCCTTCTTCACAATTTTTCATTTCCCCCTTCTTCACAATTTTATGGGAGTTTTGCTCCACATTCACCAGCATTTTAATTTCCAACTTCATTGTTAGGCCACTGACCTCCCGAGTCACTCTTTACATCAAGGCAAATCAGCAAATCTCTTACTTCATCATTATGGAGGAGTTCTCATACAGTTCTCTGTATGAGAGTTCTCTCATACATCAATACAGTGAATAATCCAAATAATAAAAATGTTTGTTATGGAGAGGTAACCAAAAGGTTTTCTTTATGTTTTATGCTACCTTTGTATTTTATGCTACCTGTGTGTTTCCTTTGTATTTTATGCTACGTTTGTGTTTTTTTTGTGTGTATGCTACTTTTGTGTTTTCTTTGTGTTTTATGCTACTTTTGTGTTTTCTTTGTATTTTATGCTACCTTTGTTTTCTTTGTATTTTATGCTACCTTTGTGTTTTCTTTGTATTTTATGCTACCTTTGTGTTTTCTTTGTATTTTATGCTACCTTTGTTTTCTTTGTATTCTATGCTACCTTTGTGTTTTCTTTGTATTTTATGCTACGTTTGTGTTTTTTTTGTGTTTATGCTACTTTTGTGTTTTCTTTGTATTTTATGCTACCTTTGTGTTTTCTTTGTATTTTATGCTACCTTTGTTTTCTTTGTATTCTATGCTACCTTTGTGTTTTCTTTGTATTTTATGCTACGTTTGTGTTTTTTTTGTGTTTATGCTACTTTTGTGTTTTCTTTGTATTTTATGCTACTTTTGTGTTTTCTTTGTATTTTATGCTACCTTTGTTTTCTTTGTATTCTATGCTACCTTTGTGTTTTCTTTGTATTTTATGCTACGTTTGTGTTTTTTTTGTGTTTATGCTACTTTTGTGTTTTCTTTGTGTTTTATGCTACCTTTGTTTTCTTTGTATTCTATGCTACCTTTGTGTTTTCTTTGTATTTTATGCTACGTTTGTGTTTTTTTTGTGTTTATGCTACTTTTGTGTTTTCTTTGTATTTTATGCTACCTTTATGTTTTCTTTGTATTCTATGCTACCTTTGTGTTTTCTTTGTATTTTATGCTACGTTTGTGTTTTTTTTGTGTTTATGCTACTTTTGTGTTTTCTTTGTATTTTATGCTACTTTTGTGTTTTCTTTGTATTTTATGCTACCTTTGTTTTCTTTGTATTCTATGCTACCTTTGTGTTTTCTTTGTATTTTATGTTACCTTTGTGTTTTCTTTGTATTCTATGCTACCTTTGTGTTTTCTTTGTATTTTATGCTACGTTTGTGTTTTTTTTGTGTTTTATGCTACTTTTGTGTTTTCTTTGTGTTTTATGCTACTTTTGTGTTTTCTTTGTGTTTTATGCTACGTTTGTGTTTTTTTGTGTTTTATGCTACTTTTGTGTTTTCTTTGTGTTTTATGCTACTTTTGTGTTTTCTTTGTGTGTTATGCTACTTTTGTGTTTTCTTTGTGTTTTATGCTACCTTTGTTTTCTTTGTATTCTATGCTACCTTTGTGTTTTCTTTGTATTTTATGCTACGTTTGTGTTTTCTTTGTGTTTTATGCTACTTTTGTGTTTTCTTTGTGTTTTATGCTACTTTTGTGTTTTCTTTGTGTTTTATGCTACTTTTGTGTTTTCTTTGTATTTTATGCTACCTTTGTGTTTTCTTTGTATTCTATGCTACCTTTGTGTTTTCTTTGTATTCTATGCTACCTTTATGTTTTCTTTGTATTTTATGCTACCTTTATGTTTTCTTTGTATTTTATGCTACCTTTGTGTTTTTTTTGTGTTTTATGCTACTTTTGTGTTTTCTTTGTATTTAATGCTACCTTTGTGATTTCTTTGTATTCTATGCTACCTTTGTGTTTTCTTTGTATTCTATGCTACCTTTGTGTTTTCTTTGTATTCTATGCTACCTTTATGTTTTCTTTGTATTTTATGCTACCTTTATGTTTTCTTTGTATTTTATGCTACGTTTGTGTTTTTTTTGTGTTTTATGCTACTTTGTGTTTTCTTTGTATTTAATGCTACCTTTGTGATTTCTTTATGCTTTATGCTACCTTTGTTTTCTTTGTATTCTATGCTACCTTTGTGTTTTCTTTATATTTTATGCTACCTTTGTTTTCTTTGTATTCTATGCTACCTTTGTGTTTTCTTTATGTTTTATGCTACCTTTGTTTTCTTTATGTTTGATGCTACTTTTGTGTTTTCTTTGTATTTTATGCTACCTTTGTTTTCTTTGTATTTTATGCTACGTTTGTGTTTTTTTTGTGTTTTATGCTACTTTTGTGTTTTCTTTGTATTCTATGCTACCTTTGTGTTTTCTTTATGCTTTATGCTACCTTTGTTTTCTTTGTATTCTATGCTACCTTTGTGTTTTCTTTATATTTTATGCTACCTTTGTTTTCTTTGTATTCTATGCTACCTTTGTGTTTTCTTTATGTTTTATGCTACCTTTGTTTTCTTTATGTTTGATGCTACTTTTGTGTTTTCTTTGTGTTTTATGCTACTTTTGTGTTTTCTTTGTATTTAATGCTACCTTTGTGTTTTCTTTGTATTCTAAGCTACCTTTGTGTTTTCTTTATGTTTTATGCTACCTTTGTTTTCTTTAGGTTTGATGCTACTTTTGTGTTTTCTTTGTGTTTTTATTTATGTTAGCCTGCTTGGCAGTCAAGCAAAATTGAAAATCATTCCAAAAAGGAAGCTTAGTGTGTTTAAGGACGTTATAAAGGACACAAACAACAGGCATGTAAAATTAATGTAATGTAGCGCAGT
The DNA here is from genome assembly GCF_964187855.1 of Myxine glutinosa. Taxonomy (NCBI): domain Eukaryota; kingdom Metazoa; phylum Chordata; class Myxini; order Myxiniformes; family Myxinidae; genus Myxine; species Myxine glutinosa. Next base: position 103,086,722 of record NC_136262.1, on the reverse strand, counting down.
GCTATGCGCACGACTTGTTTTGCCAACAAGGGAAGCAACAACGTTTGTAACAAAAAGCGTCTTTATTCGAAAGCTCAAACTATAGCACAGCCGTGCTCGGGGCTGTGAGCCCGGTGTATATCCCGAGGCCACGCCTACCCCTCGGGCGTTGCCGACACCCTCCTGGTGCGCGGAATGATGTCATCGCGCCAGCGAGCCATCGTGTCCACCACACGCGCCCCCCCAGAATTCCCGCGCACCTGAAGGGTCAGTTTGCGGGGCAAACGGATGACCCGGCCGAAGCGCCCTCTGGCGGCTGGCGGCGTCTGGGATGCCACCGGCTGCCCCTGGGATGGGTGCGGGGCCGGGGGGCGGCATGCCGGCGGGGTTGGGCGGCGCCGGGGGTCCGCCCGCCAGGGGGCGGCCCCGACGCGGGGGCTGAAACACTGGGGGGGGGGGGGTGGTCCACGTCGAGGTGGGCCGGTTTGAGGCGGTCCACAGAAACGCAGTCAGGAGTACCGCCGATGTCCAGGGTGAAGTGCTTCGCCCCGGTCTCCAGCACGCAGAAGGGCCCGTCGTACAGGGGCCGCAGCGGTGTCCGGTGGGCGTCGTGTCGGACGAACACGTACTCCGCCGTGCGAAGCTCCGGGGCGACGTGCGTTGGCGGGCGCCCGTGGTGCGCCGTCGGCACCGGGGTGAACCTCTGGGCGGTCTCCTGCAGCGCAGAGCGCTGCTGCGCCACGGACCATGGTGCCGTGGAGTCGGGGAGGAACTCGCCCGGCACCCGCAGCGGTTGTCCGAAGACCAACTCCGCCGCGGATGCACGCAGGTCGTCCTTGGGCGCCGTCCGGAGGCCCAGCAGGACCCAGGGGAGCCTGTCGACCCAGCCGCCGTCGCGTAGGGTGGCCCGGAGCGCGGCCTTTAAGGAGCGGTGGAAACGCTCGCACAGGCCGTTGGCCTGGGGGTGATAGGCCGTGGTACGGTGCAGCTGGACACCGAGCCCCTGCGTGACCGCCCCCCAGAGCTCGTAGGTGAACTGGGGGCCGCAGTCGGACGAGATGTCCGAGGGGGCGCCGAACCGGGCAACCCAGGTGGCGATGAACGCCTGCGCGACGTCCGCCGCCGTCGTCGCCGCCAAAGGCACGGCCTCCGGCCACCGGGTGGTGCGGTCCACCATGGTGAGGACGTGGGTGAAACCCCGCGAGGGGGCAGAGGTCCCACCAAGTCCACGTGAACGTGGTCGAACCGACGTTCGGGCACCGTAAACGGGGTCAACGGGGCCTGGGTGTGGCGGTGCACCTTTGCGCGCTGGCACGCGAGGCACATCCTGGTCCAATCGCGGACGACCTTCCGGAGGCCATGCCAGACGAACTTGTCGGCGGCCAGCCTCTGGGAGGCCTTCGTGCCCGGGTGGGACAGGCTGTGGATGGCGTCAAAAACCCGGCGCTGCCAGCCCGCGGGCACGATGGGGCGAGGCCGCCAGAGGGAGACGTCGCACAAGAGGGCCATGCCCGCGCCGTCAAACGGCACCTCGGTGACGCGGAGGCCCGTGACGGCGGTCCGCAAGGCCTGGACGTCGGGGTCGGTGGTCTGGTCCGCCGCCATCTGGGCATAGTTGATGCCGAGGTGGACCGCATGGGCGACGGACCGGGAAAGGCAATCCGCCACCGGGTTGTCCTTCCCCGCGACGTGCCGGATGTCCGTTGTGTACTCGGACACGGCCGAGAGGTGACGCTGCTGCCGGGCCGACCACGGCTCGGTGACCTTGGCCATCGCGAAGACCAGGGGCTTGTGGTCGACGAAGGCCGTGAACGAATGGCCCTTGAGCAGATGGCGAAAGTGCCTGACCGCCAGGTGAAGCCCGAGCAACTCCCGGTCAAAGGTACTGTACCGGCGTTCGTGCGGGCGAAGCTGCCGGCTGAAAAACGCCAGCGGTTGCCAAGCTCCACGCATCCATTGCTCGTGCACCGCGCCCACCGCGTAGTCCGACGCGTCGGTGGTGAGGGTGATCGGTGCATCGGGCGCCGGGTGCGCGAGCATGGTGGCGTTAACCAAGGCGAGCTTCGCGCCCGCGAACGCCGCGTCCATCTGCTCGGACCAAACAACGTCACCTTTGCCCGGCTTTCCCCGGAGGGCCTCGTGCAGGGGGCGCAGGAGCTGGGCGACGCGGGGCAGGAACCGATGGTAAAAGTTCACCATGCCCAGGAACTCCTGGAGCCCCTTGATCGTGCGGGGGTTCGGAAACCCCTTGACCGCTTCCACCTTTGCTGGAAAGGGGATGGCCCCATGCCTGGTGACGCGGTGCCCCAAAAGGTCGATCTCGGCGACGCCGAACCGGCACTTGGCGGGGTTCACGATCAGGCCATGCTGGCCCAGGTGTTCGTAGAGCACGCGGAGATGGCGGAGGTGCTCTTCACGGGACGCGCTTGCGACGAGGATGTCGTCCAGGTAGACATAGACGAAATCCAGGTCGCGCAAGACGCTGTTCATCAGACGTTGGAACGCCTGAGCCGCATTCTTCAAACCGAAGGGCATCCGAAGGAACTCAAAGAGGCCGAATGGCGTAATGACGGCCGTCTTCGGGATGTCCTCCGGCCTGACCGGGACCTGGTGGTAGCCGCGTATGAGGTCCACCTGAGAGAAGCAGGACATTTTCGCCAACCGGACGGAAAAGTCTTGAATGTGGGGGACCGGGTAACGGTCGGGGGTGGTGGCATCGTTGAGGCGGTGGTAGTCCCCGCACAGCAGCCATCCCCCACCAGGCTTCGGCACGATGTGTAGCGGCGACGCCCAAGCACTCTTGGAGCGCCGCACGATGCCCAGCCGCTCCAGCGTAGCGAACTCCGCTCTCGCCACCGCGAGCTTCGTCGGTTCGAGGCGGCGGGCCCAGGCGTAGACCGGTGGCCCGACGGTGGGTATGTGATGTTCCACACCGTGCTTCACGGCCACCGCCAAGAGGTGGGCCGCGTGAGGGCCGGGAAACTGGCGAGGAGGCGGGTGATCTCATCCGCTGCCGGAAGCGTACAAACCAACCTCGCCGGGACCGAACCGCTCAGCAAGCCGCTTGGCGAGCCGCTTGGTGAGCCGCTCAGTGAGCCGCTCAACGACCTGCTCAACGCGCAAGCAAGCGAGCTGAACGTTTCGGCCTGGACGAGGCGTCTGTTCTTCACGTATACCAACAACCCGTTTGCGCAGAGGAAGTCCACACCGAGCAATGCCATGGGCACGCTGGCGGTTACGAACGTCCATGTGAAGCATTGCCCTCCGAACCGCAGGGAGAGGCAGCGCTTCCCGAACGTGCGTATGGGTGTTCCGTTGGCTGCAAGCAACGCGGGGCCCCGGCCCGCGGTTCGCTTGTCGGGCGTAGAGGCAGGGATAACGCTCACCTGTGCACCTGTGTCACATTGGAAGCGGCGCCCGGACAAGGTGTCCGTTATAAAAAGAAGGCTGCCGGAAAGGCCGACGCTCAAAGCCGCTATCGAGCGTCGGCCCGGGCGTTTCCCGACTTGCCAAACGAGCACCGCGGGCAACGCTTCTTTGCCTTGTGGCCGAACCTGGCGTGGAAATGGCACCAGGCTTGTGGCGGGTGTGGTGGAGGCCGTGGCTTTCGTGGTGGTGGTGGGCGGGGCGTGGCGGCGGCCAAGAGGTGTGCATCAGCCTCGAGAGCCACGAGGTGTGGTGCATCAGCATCAGCCCCGTGATCCGCGACGGCCGCACCGAAGCTCGCCCGCGTGTCACACGCCACGAAAAACTTGTCGGCCTCGACGGCCAGCGCGCGGGGTTCCTTTATTTTGGAACCGGCCAACGCGAGGCGTACCTGGGTCGGTAGCTGGCGTAAAAAGAGCGCCCGGAATAAAAAAAAATCCGGTGCTTTGTCCCCCAGTAGCGACATCATGTCATCCATTCGGACTGATGGTCGCGTGTCGCCGAGTTCAGGAAGGTCCAGGAGACGGTCCGCCCGTTCGTCCTCTGTGAGGCCGAACGTGGCGATGAGGCGACGCTTGAGCGCCTCGTACCTGTGGTCGGCTGGTGGGCTCCGCAGGACGGGCACGACTCGGGCGACTGTGCCGGGCCCGAGGGCGGCGATGACGTGGAAATAGCGCGTCTCGTCCACCGTTATGCCACGAAGCTGGAACTGGGCCTCGGCCTGTATGAACCATACCTCGGCCTGAGCCTCCCAAAACTCAGGGAGTTTCACCGCTACCACGTTGCTGCTTGTCATGGCGCGTTCTGTAGGTCAGCGACGGCTGAACTAGTCGGAGGTCACCAATGTAGTGCGGTGCTATGCGCACGACTTGTTTTGCCAATAAGGGAAGCAACAACGTTTGTAACAAAAAGCGTCTTTATTCGAAAGCTCAAACTATAGCACTGCCGTGCTCGGGGCTGTGAGCCCGTGTATATCCCGAGGCCACGCCTACCCCTCGGGCGTGGCCGACACCCTCCTGGTGCGCGGAATGATGTCATCGCGCCAGCGAGCCATCGTGTCAGCCACAGTAACATGTTAGACATGGTGATGTAATAGACAGCAGGGAAAATAATGGTAAAACCCAGAATTTATTAATTTATATGCCTTTAAACCTCTTTAAATCGTTATTTAAATCGAATTGTATACTAGGAAACTGTGGAACACAAATCGACTTCATCATACTTGATCATACACCATACTTTGCTCCCATTCGTGAAATATCAATATACAGCATTAGATAGTAGGGGAGAATGGCATATGCATCAGTGTGAAGAAGAGGCCAGTGTGAAGAATAGCGATGTACCATGCTGATTGACGCTGCGTTCGATGGTGATCAATAAAGTCTCCATTTCGAAGCTGCAACTCGTAATTTTATTACACTGTATAAGGGTGGATGGGTATAAAACTGCTTCAGTCGCGCTACACTTCTGGCTTTTTTAAAAAACAATCTTTAAAAAAAAAAAAAAAATTTAAATACAGGAGGGTCTTGCAATTGGTGGGTTTTACCTTCGCGGATTCGCTCTATTGAGATGAATTTATTGAGACCAGGTTGGTGGATTGCGGTCAATGCGCTCAATGCGCTCAAGTAATTGCGGGCTGGCAAACTATTTTCCTAATTTATTCACCTAATTCACCTAATATTCACCTAATACAATATCAGTATATTGAACCCTGGTGTTGGGCTAGCGGCTAGGGTGCCAGCTTAGGATCCTAGGATCCTGGGTTCGAATCCTGGTCGATCGCTGAATTAACGCCAGGGGGGTTGACTCAGCCTGTAAACCATCCTTCTGAGGTCGACTAATTGAGTACCAGTTCACTGGTAATTCCCTGTTTGTCGTTAAAGGCGGCAAAAAGGGTTGGCGGCAAAAAGGGTTGGTGGCAAAAAGGGTTGGCGGCAAAAAGGGTTGGCGGCAAAAAGGGTTGGCGGCAAAAAGGGTTGGCGGCAAAAAGGGTTGGCGTCAGGAAGGGCATCCGGCTGTAGAACATTGCTTCAAAAAGGGGACCAAAAAACAACAACAACCATGGTTCCCGAAAAAGGCCAACCCCCACTTTGCAGGGAAAAATGGCCTCTAAAGGTGGTTATATATTATATAATTAACATGGGCCGTTAACGCAATAATAGGCCTCCCAAACATCATCATCACCCATCATCTCGATCAACTGTCTGTCCATCTGTCCGTCCATCACGCTATCTCCTAAACGGTTGTACAGAATTTCAACCAAACTTGGCAGTTAAGATTACGACATAGCAAGGAGGTGCAATATCAGTATAATTTGGCCCACCCCTTGGACAGGGTCAATATGTCAAATACCGAAAAATACAATTTTGGTACATTTTTAAATGAAACTTTGTATATGCAATCAACAATGGGGACACATGAAATATGTAACGATTTTTTGGATTTGACCCCCGGTTCATGCCCCACGGAGTGGGGGACTTAGGATCTGTACAGGAGTCAAAACAGAAAAAAAAATCAGTCTTTTGTGTATAATTTTTCTTGTAAGACACATTGAAATTTCACATGAAGTGTAATGCGCTATAAAATAGTTATTAGTATTATTATTGCGGCCCTTGGAATTGTTTGAGGGCTGGACTTGTGGCCCTTATGATTAGCTTTGTTTGCCCATCACTGCTTTTGAACCTACTTTGGATAAAACCACTTAAATCAGATTCTCAATTTAACAAAGACACTAAAGAGCAAAATTGTTTCAAAAGAGGAAGAAAAAAGGTAAGCAAACATTTGTGAATTCTCTCAGTTAAACCATAAATGAACTTTTGTCAAAGCAATGATAAGTTTTGGCAAAACAGTGCATGGTTGCTGCGACGACGTTAGAAAGCAAACCTTTGGAGACTCTATCCATGTGTGTTATGTCACAGTGAGGCAGAATCGCTAGCCACTGACAAAGCTGGGAGAAAACAATAATACCGGGAAATCAAAATTCCAAGGGTGATGCAGAGGACACCACATTCCAGATGGTGTTTGCAGGATTTTGGAGTATTGTTATCACTATAGAGAAGAGAGATGGATTTAACACATGTATCTCAAAGAGCAAGAAAAATCTGTTACTTCATTTTAAGTAATGGTGGAATAATCAGAGAAACTACAGGACATTTTGGATCGACAGCGCAAACATTATTGGCATCTCCCGCAATAATGCCGAAGCATGAGGCCTGTTGCTCTCACGTCCCAGACAGATCGGAGGCCTCTGTTTTCCAACCTCCTTTCCTCCAACCCTTCCGATCTCCTCCAGAACACATGTTCTTCCAATAACCCCTCCTGGATGAACTCCCAAAGATTCAGGCTTACTGTTACACTTGGACTTTGTTCATATTTTCTCCCATTTGTGGAACTGCTTTCTGGTGATGGTTCAATCAGGGCATGAAGGAAGCGGCACATCACCTGCTCAAGCCATCCCCCATCTCGTACTCGCGATCTTTTATATTCCCATTCACCCTACTTAACCCAACCTTCTTATGTCTTATGTTTCTTATGTAACAGTATGTTTTCACCTACCCCACAGCTGATCCTCCCGTTGCTGCATCCATATGTTGTCCAACCGCTGAGCTGCCAGTGCGGTACTTTTAACCCTCTTTGTAGCCCGTAGGGCAAAGCCGTCTAGAACAGTGTTTGTCGGTATGTATGTATGTATGTCCCTCACAAACTTACACCAATCAGAGCTGAGGATCTGGTCACATGACAGTGGTGATGTGATGTGTTATGTCTGTGATGTCATTACGGTGTAAGACGGTTGACTCCACATACAGCCAGCCATTTTGAATCCTATGCCGTTCAGGCCGAACATATCGTAGAACCTGTCATATATCACAATTGCCATGCTCTACCTTTACGTTTTTCATTCAGTGTGAAACACAAATAAACAGATTGTTAACTTGACCATCAAATATCGAAAGCATCGGCGTTACGGGTCTTCCAACAGCACAGTACCTATTGGCCTTAGGCTTCATGCCTAAGGTTATCCAGGTTTAACAAATTCTCCTATAAATACATTATATGCTACCCTGAGGTGGTAAAAGATTGCTGGCCATGTTGTTTAATGTTATGTAGTGGTCGACACTTAATATTCTTAATATTCTTTTGAAAAAGATGAAAATTGTTTTTTTAATTGCACTTTAAATTGAGCTGAAGTCTCGTAGCAGTATGTGCAACCCGTGACAATAACGTATTTGTTTTCTGCAAAAATGTTTTCTACAACCCCTTCATCATTATTTGTCCCATGAGCGGACAGATCGTCGGGGCACCATGTTGGTGTTTCCATCGACAAAACCACCAACCGGTGGTGCCAATCTCTCCAGACCAGTTTAAGGCAGGGATTTAGAGTTTGTTCAGGGTAGTGACTGCGCTAATCTTCATCGAAAGACACCAATATATCTTTAACGCCCACCTGTAATCAATGCTAGCAGACACCTATAATGTTTCCAGCTTCACATCCATCAGAGGGAGAGCATCACGCTCAGCAGTACTTGAAAAAAATATTGCGGCATTTTACGTCATCACGACCAATCAAATTTGCCACTCGCAGACTTCGCCCTTGTCCTTCTTTCTCAAGACTGCGTGGGGTAAGGTGTCCGATGAACTCTTCAGTTTTTATTTTTTCAGTTTACTAAAGCTCATGGAGGAGCATGTGCATACAGCCCTTACAGTCCCAACATACCTTTCACAACCTCGGATGTGATTGTGGTCTCCCTAATGTCCGGTGATTCAGGTTCGCCTCTCGCGCACTCCCTCTTGGATTCTTCCCTCCGCTCCGTGAGCATCCTGGTCATGTGGGAATGCTGGATGGTCTTTACGTGTCGCACCGAGGCCTCCCTCCTGGGTCTTTGCTCTCTGCTGGGCATTGTAACTTCATTGGGCCAAATGGGGTGGGTGGGAGGTAGATTTGCCGAGGTTATATTGGGGATGGAGACAGGGAGGAGCGAGAACTCGCCGCCCACCATCTTGTTCTAACTCACATTTACAACACATATCTATCCACATGAAAATGATATATTATTAATCACTAAACAGAATACTACGGCATAACTACCTTTAAACCTATGTGCATGTGCTTTGTCCTTTCCGGGGGTTCACAAGTGTTCGAGACCAGGTATGTTTAATTATAATGATGGCACACTGTGGTGGAAATACAGCAAAGCAATATCAATGATCAACAATAAAACCCTTTAACCCGCTACTGAACATACGTACTCAACAAATCAACGAATGGGAACCTTAATTATCTAAAGCCTTATTTGGGCCCACATTCATTCCATGATAGAGAAGATAGAGAGAACTGACAGGACAGAAATACCAGTTACTCCAGGCATAACACCGCAGGAAGAAAGCCAGCACATTTCCGACTACTCGGCCAGGGAAAACGGCCCATTGTGTCCTGTACGTCTGGGCCTGGAGGAGAAAGGAGAGGGTGCGACGTGTCTCTGGCTGGATAGGAGTGAGCGAAGCACACACCAGGTCTTTCAAGGGCATTCGGGCTTCTCACTTCCGTTCATCGCACCTGCTTTTAATTGCCTACACCCCGTGTGTAACCCATGATGTACCGTGCCCCTCCTCACCATTGGTTGAGGGTCCCATCTGATGGGTGGAGGACTGCCCATCACAACTTCTCACTCAGGTAAGGTCCTCCCCCTTCTCTCTCAAGCAGGAACATAGCAGTTCACATATAGCTAGCGCCTAAGGCCTAGCAAAACACTAAAAAGAACATAAAGACAGATTTATGAAGGGGAGAACATAAAACGAAGTCTTGTAGGGATGCTGATTTTTACACATTTCAGGAGGGGTGGACATCGTCTATCTACTCCATATAGAACCAACCTTTAGAGGCCATTTTCCCCGCAGAGCAGGGGTTGTCCTTTTTTGGGCTCAGTGGTCCCCTTTTTGAGCAATGTTTTATGGCCGGATGCCCTTCCTGCCGCCAACTCTGTTAGTCGCCTCTTGTGACACACAGGGAATCACCAGTGAGCTGGTACTCAATTTGCCGACCTCGTTGGGATGACAGGCTGAGTCAACCCCCCTGGTGTTAATTCAGCGATCGACCGGGATTCGAACCCAGGATCTGTCTACTACATATAATGACGCATATCTAATATCACGACTACATAACCTCACGCTTACTCTTAAGACATTCATTAAGAAGCTAACTAAATTATACTAAACAATGTTAACCCCTGGGAGTCATTTCCACAACAATACATTAACTGCAACAAATAATGAAGGTTTTCCTTGCACTCCCACGAAAGGTTGTATGAGGCTGAAAAATCATATTTTAGTCTCTCCTTTTATGTAACCTCCCTCATGTTTTCATATGATGAGATAGTTTAACAGAAACAATGGATGGGATTTCATAAAGATTTCTTTCAAATGAGCATATACTGTATTCAGGAACACTTCATATAAATGATGTGAATTTACCAATACGCATTCCATTAGCCACAAACTTCCAAACTTCAGGAGGCTGGAAGCTCGAATTTCGAACCGCTGCTCTCAGGACAGCACTCCAGACACCTTGACATGACATCAGCTCATAAAAACCACAACGGTGTCTTAGAGTATTGACAATGTTACACTGCGGGGCAACATGGAATTCAAAACCTCTCTGCCTCTCATGCCAAACGCCTGCAGGGTGAAATGGGAGCGCTGGGAAAGGCTTTGGTTTGGAAGCGACAGGATGATCCATAACCTCCAAAGATGTTCCAAGAGGGCAACATGCCAGTCTGGGTCGGGAAGAACGGTCTTGGCAAAGTCAGACTTGGAGCTTGCTTGTACAGGAGTCATAGCGAGTAAATCCTGATACAATACAAGAAAGGTACATTCTGTCCATCAGGTCTGCACCACATCCGAACCCAAGATCTTAAAGTCGATGCAAATGGAACATCTACAACCCAGTATTGGTTATCGCTTTGTTTCGATAACCAGACAGGGAATGTATTGCATCATCCTCAATCTGATGTGGATATTGCCAATATCGTCATGAGTAATGACAGTTGGCTTGGTCAAGGCCTATACTTTGTTGCCCATCATGCCCACAGATCTTATCACCGCCATTTCACCGAAGACAGCCAAGTCTGCGATCGCTGTTGTATCTGAGCGATCTTTATTCAACGTTGACATGAATGCAAGGACGATAATGGCTGTTTGTATCGAGTTAGCTTGGCGAGGTGGCTTCGCTATGTTGGTGAAGTCAGTACCCAAGCTCTCTAAGTCCACATCCGTTCTTATTTTGCAAAAGATGAGATGGTCGGGTAAGGGTGTGGAGAGGAACTCATAATAATCTTCGAAGCCTTTTATTTTTATCAGAAAATATTTGTAATAGAATAGAAAGAACTTGTTCTGTTTAGTTTTATGCTATCTTCTTGCATATGGCAAATAGTTTCATGCTGTACATTTTCACTACAACAACAATTCAAGATCAACAAGAAGAAGAACTATAACAGCACTCGTAGAGTGCATAGCCTCGCCTCTCGCATTCACTCCGAGCAAAAATGCCATCGTTAACTGAAAGCGCTACTATTAAGGTCCAATGCACCATGCACCCTATTGTCACCCAGTTTCTTTTTATGGGTTATGAATGTCATAAATGTAATCTTCACTCACATCATGTCATAGATCAGATTGTGAAGTTTCAGATTTTTTGGATAAATATTTCAATTCAACCAATTATGGCTGGAATACCACTTCACTGATGATGTCATCATTATCACCCTATATACCCAATAGGGAGCTGATGACATATGCCAAGTTTTAATTTTTTTCGTTAAGCAGTTTCGGAGCAAATGATGTCTATTTTTTTTTTCCTTTATCCAATATGGCTGCCATACCATGTGAATGACCTATGACATCAGAGTTAGCAATAAAATATTATCCATGGGGAGTCTCTGCTGTGTTCAAAATTTTGCCTCAACCAGACAAGCGGTTGCAGAGAAAACCATTTTGAAGTGAAAATATATAGACGCTTTAATTGTCCGGATGATTTATCTGTAAAAAGTCACGAGATGGCGTTATCTTTACCCATAGTCCTCAGGGAAGTTGTCATTCCCCCCTAAAGTCACGGCTGTTTGTCTGATTGTTTTTTTTTTTAAGAGCGAATAATTTGTGTGACATCTCCTCCATGAATCTTAGACCATATTTAAAAATATTTTTCCAGTTTTAAACCCACAGTGGAGGATTGCAGGTCGTTCATCTCACCTAAACTCAGATCTGTGTATTTTGACTAATGGCGTTTGACTAATTTTGACACATACTAGTTTGTCGTGTAGTTCACATCCACAAACCTTAACTTCGTGCATTCACAAACCACTAAACTGCAATCTGCACCATTTATTTTAGCTTTTGTCTGGAGGTTTTTGTGATCTGGAGCATAATTAGTTTCAACAATAAAAAAATTTCCTTTTTTTATTTCCAAAATAATCAGACTTGCTGCTATTTTATCCGTAATTACGCACTTGTACAAAACCTCTATTTCTATTGGAAATGTAGACGGTGGCTTGCAAACCGAGCCTCAAGGGCGGTGTACGGAAGCATTAAAAAAAATACAAGGAGCAAGGAGGGGAAGATTGCTGCACGTGATGTGCAATGTGCGCAGAGTAAAATTAAAAGGAGTGTTCATTTACATCTGTATGATGTTTAATAAAGAAAGAAAATAAATGCATGTTGTTTCATGGCACTTAGCTCTGAGCATTGAACCCCGTCGGGAATCGTCCAGGCCCCGAGCATGCAATTCGGGCAGGGCACAGGCCCTGGCGGGAAATAGGCCTCAGCATGCCCTTGTTCACTCAGCCACGCTCGTCCTCATCGTCTGCCTCACCTCACCAGCACCCACGTCTCCGAGCGCAAGAGCGCTATGAACTGTGGCTGCATGGTACCAATGTTCCAACGCAAGAGCTTATCGGCGTATGTTCACCTCTGGTCCACAAGCCGAGAGAAAGCCAAGAGCGCTCGTGAACCTTGACCATTTGTTGTGAAATCCCGAAGCAGAGCGAGATATAAAATCGTGACCGTTCTCAATGAATGTCCCTCGCTCAAGTGCGCACCGTATATGTGATCGTTCGCTATGGAGGCCAGCCCAGAGAGAACGATCGAACCAAAGAGACAAAATGTCGGGAACACGACCGTTCGTCACCAAACCTAGAAAATCAGAGAGAAAATGTCGGCCCTCCAACTCCTTTGTACTCAAGGCTCTGACGTCACCTGACGAAGTCTGCGTGTCCGCACTCCTATCAGCTAGTGACATCTCATCGCTCTTGGTGCCCTGACCAATCGCTGCTCTTCGGAGCGTAGCCTTACGGGCCTGCCTGCTTGGTGTGGTGATGTGGCTGCTGGCAGCGCCAGCGGTATTGTTCAATGTCTTGTTCCGGTCACTTTTATTTAGTGTCATTAATGCGCGATCTCCTGGTATGTGTGTGTGCTGCATTGTCATAAGGAACAGAGGAAAAATAACAAAGGCCATTACATACAGGGGATTAATTACCCAAAATCCCTAACTAATTAACATAAACCCACCCCTTGTGATGGGGACACTTATACGTGCTTACACGACATGCGGTCTAAACAAATTTCCTACTTATGTACATGGGGGATTTCTTCTTCTTCACGACAGTCGGCGCACACTACCTATACAAATCTACCTGGCTCTAATGTAATCATTGTCTACCCCCACAAACGTAACAATGGCTTCCACATACAGTGCATTCAGAAAGTATTCAGACCCCTTCACTTTTTTCACATTTTGTTATGTTGCAGCCTTATGCTGAAATCGTTTATATTCATTTTTTCCCTCATCAATCTACACTCAATACCCCATAATGACAAAGAGAAAACAGGATTTTAGAAAGTTTTGCAAATAATAATAAAAAAAAACTGAAATATCACATTTACATAAGTATTCAGACCCTTTGCTATGACACTTGAAATTTAGCTCAGGCGCCTCCCATTTCTCTTGATCATCTTTGAGATGTTTCTACACCTTGATTGGAGTCCACCTGTGGTAAATTCAATTGATTGGACATAATTTGGAAAGGCACACACCTGTCTATATAAGGTCCCACAGCTGACAACGCATATCAGAGCAAAAACCATGCCATGAGGTCGAAGGAATTGCCTGCAGAGGTCAGAGACAGGATTGTGTCGAGGCACAGATCTGGGAAAGCCTACAAAAAAAATTCTGCTGCATTGAAGGTTCCCAAGAGCACAGTGGCCTCCATAATTCTTAAATGGAAGAAGTTTGGAACAACCAGGACTCTTCCTAGAGCTGGCCTCCCGGCCAAACTGAGCAATCGGGGGAGAATGGCCTTGGTAAGAGAGGTGACCAAGAACCCGATGGTCACTCTGGCTGAGCTCCAGAGATCCTGTGTGGAGATGGGAGAAACTTCCAGAAGGACAACCATCACTGCAACACTCCACCGATCTGGGCTTTATGGCAGAGTGGCCAGACGGAAGCCTCTCCTCAGTGAAATACACATGACAATCAGAGAGACCATTGACCTGTGTGTGATCGCAATGTGATAACCCATCGACTCGGCTTCATTGCGAGAGATTCCAATGATCTTGAAGGCCTTGGTTTCCACGCTGGCAATGTGAGTAATATGTGAGGCAGGGGAGCACAGAGGGGGGGAGCATCACTCCATCAAGCTGCGGATGAAGGCCTTGTAGGTGGCTGTCAGCTCAGATGTGCCATGGAAGGATTTTAGATGACGGAGGATGCCCAGGCCTTGGAGGCCAACTTTGAAATGTGGTTTTCCCACGAAAGATCATAGCTGATAGTGAGACCCAGGAGTTTGAATGACTGAACTTCCGCAAGAGGATTGTTGATGTACGTTAAAGATCCTATGGTGTCCTTTGTGAAGAGCAAGCGAATTATTGCCAGCTCCCTGAACAAAATTCCAAATTCCTGCCCTAACTACTGCTGGAAAAGCCATGGTAAACAAGCGTTACGCCTAGGTCCCCCGTCGGGGAAGTGATGTGAGTTGACAGAGTGGAAGACGCAGAAAACATGCTCTGATATGATATTTCGCTCACAAGGTTCAGACATACATGGAGGCGGCCATCTTGGATTTTGACGTGGCGACCCAATTTTCAATAGCGTTCTTCCTTATGCCTAGACACACCCACACACCAGATTAGATGTTGGTACTTCGCTTATTTTTCAAGATATTCCGCTCACAAGGTTCAGACATATATATGGTGGTGGCCATCTTGGATTTTGACGTGGCGACCCAATTTTCAATAGGGTTCTTCCTTATGTCTAGGTACAACCACACACCAGATTAGAAGTTGGTACTTTGCTTATTTTTCAAGATATTCTGCTCACAATGTTCAGACATACATGGCGGCGGCCATCTTGGATTTTGACGTGGCGACCCAATTTTCAATAGGGTTCTTCCTTATGCCTAGATACACCCACACACCAGATTATAAGTTGCTACTTCGCTTATTTTTCAAGATATTTTGCTCACAAGGTTCAGACATACATGGCGGCGGCCATCTTGGATTTTGACGTGGCGACCCAATTTTCAATAGGGTTCTTCCTTATGCCTAGATACACCCACACACCAGATTAGAAGTTGCTACTTCGCTTATTTTTCAAGATATTCCGCTCACAAGGTTCAGACATACATGGCATCAGACACACATGGCGGCGGACATATTGGATTTTAACGTGGGTTGCAACCACACACCAAATTCGAATGCGGTCCTTCGCTTACGCATGCACGCACGCACACACGCACGCCCGTACGCACGCACGCACGCCCGCACGCACGCACGGACAGACGGACGGACAGACACACGGACGGAGGGGAAAACCATAGTCTCCTTTTCGCTCTGCGGTGCGACGGGGGACAATAACCCAGTGTAGCCCTTGCCAATAAATTACATTGGCAGCACTGACTCTCTAACAGAGTATGGTACATCACAATCAGAGAATCCTTCATTCATTTTCATGGTATTTTCTGGAATGAATTCATACACCAGGTCATAGGCATCCACAACCATTTTTGACCATGTTATGGAACATCGGCTGAGGCCCATGTGTGAATGAGATGAAAAAGGACTCTAATGAAAGTTCCGATCAGCACAAATTGCAGGCTCATGCCTCTTCCTGATAGATAGTTTCCCAGAATTGGGAAATTATAGGAAATTGATTCGGGATGCCGACCTTTTCCCATTTTTTTTCGGTTCTGGCTTGGAAAATTTAGGCTCGAACCATTTCTAGTGGCAAGTGTAGATGTGCTTGCACTTGTGCAGCGTGTTCTGTGTACCTCCTTTCCCAACACAGTAAGGAAAGACCAGTCAACTTGTATTTTATGGCCTTCAAGGCCATCCCACAACCAAGTTGACTAAGTAAGGAAGTTGTGCAATGGTAAAAGGTAGCTTCGTACAAAGATACATGATTGGATCGAAAATTCCGCCTGGCGTTCCAAAAATCAGTTTTCTGCAGTCATGGGTTGCAGTGTTTCACGTAGCATGAATAAACCGTCTCTACCTCGCTTCACTTGGCCTCGGCCAAATAAATCAAGCTGCTATCAAAAATAGATAGAATAGCACACCTGCCCGCATCCCGTACTAGACTGTGGACTGAAGACATTGAGACGTAGAAAGTGTCTGTTAGATTTTCTTGAAATCCAGACGAGACTTCCGGATGTCAAGTTCTGAAACCTGATTTAATCGGAGTAGAGTTCATTCTCCCAATACAGTACTCGGGATCATCTGCTCTTCACAGACCTGCCAAGTGATCCATTCCTACTGGTCATAAGGGAGATTGCATCCAAGTCGGCGGAGATGACGTCGGACCGTTATTTGGCTCCTCTCTGTTAAACGGCAATGTCGGCAGGAGGATTTTGAGGGTGAGGACACCTTGTGGGGTTGTCACTTTTGAAGGCCTTTCAGGCCTGAGTTGTTAGGGTTAGGTTAGGGTTAGGGTTAGTTAGGGTTAGGGTTAGTTATTGTTAGGGTCCATTGTCCACAGGGTTAGGGTCCATTGTCCACAGGTTAGGGTTAGGGTTAGTTAGGGTTAGGGTTAGTTAGGGTTAGGGTCCATTGTCCACAGCAATGGTATTTTCTTTGCTAACCTTTGCCATAGCATTAGCCACACACATTCTGACAAATGTCTGGCGATCTGCCGTGAACCCGTGATCACACTTTAAACTCGAGGTTGGGTAAAACCTATAAATATTGGGGGACATCATTGATTTTGACATGTTGGTCTGCACACTGGGGACAAGGGTCACATTTAATAACAGTTATTTAAATCCAGCCAAGTTCCATGTTAGTTATCACATTTTCATTAGATTTACATTTTGTTTATAAACTTGTCATCTCTATCATGGAGGTTTGCTGCCATGGATCTCCAGGCCCACCGTCTGGCTGCTAGCCTGGAACATTCCTCATAGCTCGGCTACGTCCAGTCCACTCCCTTCCTTTGATTTTGGTCTACCTCTAACTCTCTTAATCTAGAAGGATAAGATTCAAGGATGTTTGGCATAGGTTGAGGCCATTTGCAATATCAACATCACTTTAGGCCAATGTACCAGTTTGTTGACTTAATTTCAATGGAAATTTGAGGCAGCACACACAGGGACATCACCAGGATGTTAGGTATTGTTCATAAAAGAGGCACAGCCACCAATCTGTACAATTGAAATGCTACTCCACGAATTTGAGACAAACAGGAAAGAGCAGACTCGGCCTCAGTCTAAATTTCAGCACACTCACCCACAACGCTCACCTGCTCACCCACAAGCCACATGACCAGCTTGCCGGCACATCCTGCCAATACAACACTCACATAACCTGAAAAGAAGGGGACCGGAAGTGTGGATCAGCAGGCAAATGCTTGCATTATCGCTCACGTACAATATATCCATGCAATACCCAATTACGCCAGTTGTGATGTGAGAAGGCGGAGAACCAAGTGATGATGTCCTCGCTTTATCCTGGGAAGGTAAAATGTCCATGCATGTTCCCCGTGAATCGAATATTAAATGACTGCCATGTGCTGGAACTGGACCGGCTTTACGGAAGCTCGTAGGCCCGAATAGAACACCACCTGATGCTACGTCTGCTCTTTCTTGGTTATTTCATTTGTATCCTGTATATCCAACTTTTTTGTTTTTTGGAGCGATGGGGTTGTAATCCATTGTATATCTTGCTCTTCTCCCATGTGACGTGCTCCAAGACTGCCCCTTACACCGTATACCGTAGTCTCTATTTTCATTATTCTTACCCAACACCAGCAACTCACATTTCTTGATGTTAAACTCTATCTGGCAATCTTTTGCCCAATCTATTAAAGTGCTGCAGATAGATTATACTGAATCCGGTCAACCCCCTTCCTGATGTCAACCTTGCCTCCAAAATTTGTGTCATCTGCAAATTTGGAAAGCCTACTCCTCACCCCGCTGTCCAAATCATTGATGTAAAATGTAAACGATGAGTAACGACGACCCAGGAACAGATCCCTGCTATGTACGTTCTCCAGGCCAGACATCCTCCCACTCACACTCACTCTTTGTTTCCTATAACGAGGCCAGTCTTTAAATCCAGTTAAGCACGCTGCCAGCCATTCCGCAAACCCTAACCTCAAGCGCGAATTGGTAGTGTACCGCACTTTATAAAATGGACTGATTAAAGTGATCACCTTGTGTATGACTTTATTTCCGACCAATCTTGAGTAGTCGTTGCATTTTCTTGAGAGCCATCCTATTTGTCATCTCCATGGATGCAGTGGAATTTTAAAGTACCCCTGCCCATATGTTCGGCACATGCTCCACTCTCCTCTTTTCACTCCGATCTCCAAAACTTCTTTCCTTTCTTTTCCTCCATCTCCCACACTCCTGCACCCAACAACTCTCCCATATCGTCCCCCATCTCTACTTTTCTCAATTTTAGTTTTCTAATTCTAGAAATACTCCCTTCACTGTGAGTATGTAATTAATACTTACCCAATGATGACTAGTTTATCCCAACATTTACTGGTACCTGGTATGGCAAACAAGAAAGAGCAGACTCGGCCTCAGTCTAGATTTCAGCACACTCACCCACAACGCTCACCTGCTCACCCACAAGACACATGACGATGAGTAACGGACTGAGAGATATTTGCTCAATGAAAAAGTGTCAATAATAAAGCCGGTTTGATTCATGTTGCAACCTGATCACCTTTTAAACATAGGGGCAACACCCCTGGTGCTCACCTGGTAGAATAAACAGTTTACTGCACTGACTAAAGGTGTTGTAAACCTTTTTGAATGGTTGCTAGAAGATAGAGCAGCATGTAGAATCATACCAACATAATAATAAGACTTTAAACAAAAAAACAAAAAAATACCTATTTTGGGGGCAACCTCCCCCCCTTCCCACCCCATGTACCTCCTCAGACCGCAATTTTTGCAATGCCTTGAACAAACATTGCTACATTACGGATGATGAAGGTTGTGGTGAAGTTTCATCGAAATTGTGTGTGTAGGTTCTGAGAAAAAAGCAAATACCTATTTTGGGGGGCAAGCCCCCACATAGACCACCTTAGACCCCGATTTTTTAAATGCCAGGAACAAACTTTGGTACAACACATGTGATGAAGGTTGTGGTCAAGTTTCATCAGAATTGCATGTGTAGTTTCTGAGAAGAAAGCAAATACCTATTTTGGGGGGCATCCGCCCACCCCTCTTTTAGATCCCGAAAGGGACCGATTTTTTTCATGCGGTTGATGAAGGTTGTGGTCAAGTTTCATCGAAATCGTGTGTGTAGTTTCAGAGGAAAAAGCAAATTCCTATTTTTGGGGGTCAAATCTGGACCCACTTTGACCCCCTGTAGACCAGTAGACCTCCTTAAACTCCGAATTTTTTTTAATGCCGTGAACAAACTTTAGTCACAAAACAACAAATATCATTTGTTCAAAATTTGGTCGCAATCCCATCAGCCGTTTCGGAGAAGAAGTTGTTTACGGACGGACTGACCGACGGACGACGCGCCATCGCGCCATCGAACTTCGTTCCAGGTGAGCTAAAAACCATTTCCCTTTTCTACAAACCCTAATATTTTCTGCTTCGGAATCAAAAGCGCGTTTGTGCTTGGCTTTATGATCCATTCGGACTGCTGGACCACACCACAAAGTCATCCCAAATTAAATTTGGCCCACTGTTGACATTCGTATTGTATTCTGGTGTTCTGACCGAAGGCATGTTTAGTACTGCCGGAAGTTGTCAACAGTTCGCCTCCTGTTCACAGAGGACACCGTAGGATCCGTAACGTCCACCGATTAACATCGGCACATGGGACGCCAGTTTAATGTCCATCCGAGGGACAGCACACACGTCGATGGATGACCCTGCCTGTGAAACACCGGGATGACAGTGTACAGCTGAGTTGGGATTCGAAGCTTAGAGGCAACTAAGAGGCAGCTCCATACAGAACCCTACTGCATACATCCAAACTGTGGGATCAACAAAGTAAATCTAAATCAATGGATATTTATCAATGAAAAGTTCAAGTTGATAAGACTGTTTACTGCTGTGGGAAGCGAGGTGCAGTTGACGTTTCGAATGGCCGCCCTAAAATCAGAGTGAGAGGGGCTGCACCTTATTCCTGGAGTGCTAAACATCCGCTTATCAACAAGTGGTTGATAAATCCTTCGTCTATCTTGTCCATTGAAGCAGACCGACACCAGACATCACAGTATCACTCTGCCGACATAAGCGCAGCCTTTCGCCCATGAACCCACGTTTTTCACCGCTAAGTTGAAAGCAACGCAGTTGGGTTCAGGGAACCGGCGAACAAAGTGTCCTATGGCTGTAACTGGTCGAAAAACAAAAACACAAATTAGGGGCCATACAGGAAACACCCCTGGCCCTCCTCCTCTCCAAAGTGTCTACATTGTGTACGGCCCCTTAAACTCTGTCCTTACCTGACATATAGTGTTTTGTCCCACATCCAAATAAAACGAGCCGCCAACGTTATTGTCCAAGAGTTCCCAATGGCAATGATTTTGAGGGTATTTAAATTTACTGTTCTATTCAACTCCTCAATGTCAGATCGAAATATGGTCGTAATTTGTTTAACTAGTAATACCCACTCTCTCTGGGAGTGAGAGGATTTGTTTTCAGAATTGGTATTGTTTTCCATTCTCAATATCCCCTCTCTCCGGCATGGGTGAGTGGTTAAACCACTTGCCCTATTCCACGTGTTCAGTCCAAAATCACAAGTCGATTCCGCACACTCGGAGGGGGTTAGATTTAATTAATCTCCCTAACCTGACCCTGGGTAATGTTCAGCAGGAACCGAAGCACAATGTTAATGATTGAGGTCCTGCTTCGTCTCCGCGTGATGCATGGATGGATAATAATAATAATAATGCATTTATTTTATATAGCGCTTTTCAGGAAGCCCAAAGACGCTTTGACAGAGTGCAAAACATAATGCATAGCAAAACATAAAAACAATTGCAAAAAAAGAAGAATCAATAGGGAAATATTCAAAGCACAAAGGAAGGAGAAGGAGAGGAGATAGTCAGGGGTTAGATGCTGTGGGTTAAATGTTGAATGCAGTGTTGAACAGGTGGGTCTTGAGTGATGTTTTGAATGTGGTGAGTGAGGAGGAGTCTCTGATGGTGTGAGGTAGCGAGTTCCAGAGGGTGGGAGCAGCGATGGAGAAGGCCCTGTCCCCTCAGGATCTAAATTTGGTCCGGATGGGGGGGGGGGGGTCAGGAGGTTGGTACCAGCAGAGCGGAGGTTGCGGGTGGGAGTGTGTCTGGAGAGGAGGTCAGCCAGGTAGGATGGGGCCAGGTTATGGAGGGCTTTGTAGGTCAAGAGGAGGATTTTGTACTGGATTCTCTGGGAGATGGGGAGCCAGTGAAGCTTGTAAAGGACGGGGGTGATGTGGTCACGGGTCCGGGAATGGGTGAGTAGACGGGCAGCGGAGTTCTGAATGTATTGGAGTTTATTGGTGATTGTTGAGGGTGAACCATAGAGGAGGCTGTTGCAGTAGTCCAGACGGGAGATGAAGGCGTGGATGAGGGTTTCTGCAGCCACGGAGGAGAGGGATGGACGGAGACGGGCGATGTTTTTCAGGTGAAAGAAGGCTGTCTTTGTGATCTGTTTAGTGTATTTGTCGAAGGAGAGGGTTTGGTCAAAGATGATGCCAAGATTCCGGATGTGAGGGGAGGTGGATACTGGGAAACCGTCGATGTTGAGGGCAAAGTTATGGGTGGACTTGGTGAGCGTTTTTGGGCCAATGATGATTATTTCAGATTTATCACAGTTAAGTTTGAGGAAGTTGATTTGAAGCCAGGATTTTATTTCAGTGATGCAGTTTGTCAGGATAGAGTGGGTGGCGGTGGAGATGGACTTGGTGGAGATGAAAAGCTGGATGTCATCGGCGAAGCAGTGGAATTGAAGACCATGACGGCGGATTAAGTGACCGAGGGGGGACAGGTAAAGGATGAAGAGGAGGGGGCCAAGAACTGAACCTTGGGGGACACCTTGGGGGAGGGGAGCAGTGGGGGATTTGCAGTTATTGATGGAGATGAACTGACGTCTGTCAGAGAGGTATGATTTAATCCAAGAGAGGGCAGTGCCGGTAATGTTAAAGGTGGTTTCAAGTCGGGTGAGGAGGATGGTGTGATCGATGGTGTCAAAGGCGGCGCTGAGGTCGAGGAGGATGAGAATGTTGAGGTTGCCAGCGTCAGAGGAGAGGAGAAGGTCGTTGGTGATTTTGAGGAGAGCAGTTTCAGTACTGTGGTTGGAGCGGAATCCGGATTGGAATGTTTCATACAGGTTATTGGCAGAGAGGTGATGTTTGAGTTGAGTGGCTACAGCGCGTTCCAAAACCTTTGACAGAAAGGGTAGGTTGGAGATGGGTCTGAAGTTATTTAGGGTGTCAGGGTTTAGTCCAGGTTTTTTCAGAATGGGGGTAACAGCAGCAATTTTGAGGGATGGTGGGACGATGCCTGTAGACAGGGAGGAGTTTATTGTTGCAATGATAAGTGGAGAGAGAGCAGGAAGGGAGGCCTTGACAAAGCTGGAGGGGATGGGGTCAAGAGTGCAGGTGGCAGTTTTCATTCCGATGAGGAGTTCAGAGAGGTCAGTAGGGGAGACTGGGGAGAATTGAGACAGGGGATGGCAGGATAAGGGGGGCAGGTGGTTTGAGGGGGAGCGGGTGCGGCGGTGGTCAAGCTGTTGTAGATGTTTTCAATTTTGCGTTGGAAGAATGAAAGGAAGGAGATGCAGTTGTCTATTGTGAATGACTGGGTGGTGGTGTTCAGGGGCTGAGGAGTTTGTTTATTGTAGAGAAGAGTGCTTTTGGGTTTCCGGAGCCAGAGTGGATAATTTGAGAGTAGTAGGCGGAGCGGGCGCGGGAGAGGGCATCTTTATAGTGTTGTATGTGGTCCTTGTAGGCCTGGGAGTGAACTGTGAGACCTGTTTTATTGCGGAGTCTTTCAAGTTGGCGAGCACGAGTTTTCATCAGGCGGAGGTCAGGGGTAAACCAGGGAGCAGAATGGGTGAAAGAAACTGTTTTGGTTTTTATAGGTGCAAGTTGGTCAAGGCAGGAGGAGAGAGTGTGGTTGTAGTAGTCAGTGAGGTCAGAAGGGGTGTGGAGGTCAACAAAGGGAGAAGTGGACATTTTTTCAGAGAGGGTCGATGAGAATGAGGTAGGTGAAAGAGCGTTTAGCTTACGGAAGTTGATAGTGCGATAATGCCTTGGTGCTGGGGTGGGGATGTTGATGGTCAGAGTGATGGCTAGGTGGTCAGAGAGAGTGAGGTCGGAGCCAGAGAGATGGTGCAAAATTAGTCCAGTAGAGCAGACAAGGTCCAAAATGTGACCACTGTTATGGGTAGGAAAGTTGACATGTTGAGTGAGGTTAAAGCAGGTGAGTAAATCAGTGAAGTCAGTGGTTAGCGTGGAGTCAGTGGAGTCCATGTGGATATTGAAATCACCAAGGAGGAGGATTGAGGGGGAGAGGGAACATAGCTGGGTCAGAAAGTAGGAGAAGTCAGACAGGAATGATGGGTGTGGTTTGGGAGGGCGGTAGACAACAGCCATGACTGACTGTGTGTGACCAGAGAGTTTAAAAGCCAGGTGTTCAAATGATGGAGCAGATGAGATGGAGATGAGGTTGGTCTTGATGTCTTGTCGGTGAATAACGGCAATTCCACCACCTCGGCCCTCCGAGCGTGGTTTATTGATGTAAGAATATCCATTGGGTGTGGTGAGGTTGAGCGTGTAGTAGTCCAGTGGTTGTTGCCAGGTCTCAGTGAGACAGAGAAAGTCCAGTTTATTTTCCAGGATGTAGTCGTTCAGGATGAGGCATTTGTTGTTGAGGGACCGGGTATTGAACAGGGTGAGCTTGATGTTGTTTTGTACGGCGGGTATGAATCCAGGTGATTTGGCCAGGGTTCGCAGACAGGAGGTGCGATTTTGTGCGTTGTTGTGACCAGGTGTGTTGGGACGATGAGTGGGAGTGCGCTGAGCCGACCAGAGGATGGGGATGGAGTGACCTGATTGTAAATAAACAAACTTACGACCGGAGCCACGGTGAATGTACCTGGGTCGACGCAGGAGTCCATTCGATTTGATTGCAGAGATGCATGATGGGGTGGAGCGGGTTTTAAGCAGGAGAAGCCTTGCGGCGGAGTACCGCAGAGCCATGCCAGCAGGAGCGAAGGGACGAGCACGAGGCCAAGGGTGAGGAGGCGAAACAATCGTCACAACCCACGGGAGTGGGCCCGAGGAAACAGCGAAGGAGCCGAGCAGGTGAAGCCAGGAGCAGAGCCGGGACCATGCAGAGGGCAGACAGGAGCGAAGAGACGAGCACGAGGCCAAGGTTGAGGAGGCAAAGCGGCAAATGCAGCGGCAAACGACCGCCGCCGCTAATCAAGATCACGGCGGCAAACCGCCACCACCGCCGCTGCAAACAATGGGCACAACCCACGAGAGTGAGCCCGAGGAAACCGCGAAGGAGCCGAGCAGGTGAAGCCAGGAGCAGCAGAGCAGAGCCGGGACCATGTAGAGGGCAGACTCAATGGCCAAAAATCCGCCACGACCACCAGGAAAGCAAGATACGGACAATGGTCCAGTCAGAGAAGCGGCGAGCAAGTGACGCCAGCGTCCTCTCACGACCGGACCGACCGGACAGGTCTGGATGCATCTCCTTTTAGTAATAGTAACATCCGTTCCCTCCAGGAGCGAAAAGAGGTGCCAATACCTGCTCCTTCCTGCAGGGGTCAGTGGTTAAACCACTTGCACTATTCTCTGCGTAGAATAAAAAAACACAACCTAGATACCCACGTTGGGGTGACGTTGGCAACAGGTCGGCAAAGGTCAGAACGGTCCATGCAGATTTCCAACGTCAGTCCAACGTTGGCAGTATGGTGTAAAAGTGATGTCTATTTGCCAACGTTGGTCCTATGTTGCCAAGATGGTGTAAAAGCCATCCAATGTTGTGCAAAATTTAGCTTGACGGAATTAATCACGTTGGGCCAACGTCAGTGTGCTATCTGAGAAGTTGTTTCCCCATTCTCATTGGGGGTATGAAAGGGGGAGGTGGTGAGGGGTGGATTATTGTGTGCCCATTATCTGATGCTGGGTACCCAGAGCACATATGAAAAATTTAATAGAGATTGGCCCAGCTGTTTTTGATTATATAATGATCAGATGTACACACTTACATATTGCTACGTTTGTGGGGGGGTAGGCAATACCTTAGTCCAGGTAGAATTGCATAGGTAGTGTGCTCCGACTGTCGTGAAGAAGAAGAAATCCTCATGTATCAAAAGTGGGGATCCGGTAGACCGTATGTCGTGGAAGAGTGTTTCTTTGTTCCCATCACAAGGGGTGGGGTTATGTTAATTAGTTAGGGGTTATGGGTAATTAATCCCCTGTATGTAATGGCCTCTGTTATTTTTCCTCTGTTCCTTATGACACGTGCAGCACACACCTAGAAAGAAATCATGCAATTAGAACACAAAATAAAACCAACCGGAGTCAGAACATTGAGCACTACCGCTGATAACACCGAGCTGGTGAGCACACAGGCACAGGAGGTCCGTGAGGCCACACCCCGAAGAGCAGTGATTGGTCCGGAATTTGGTTCAAGTAAGGACTGCTAAGATGGCACTCGCTGATAGGAGCGGACACGAAGACGTCGTGAGATGATGTCAGATCCTTGAGTATAAAAGAACGCTCTGCCGACATGTTCTCCTCTTCTCTTGATTTCCACTCTTTCTTTGTCCCTCGAGTCCTGGTTTTGACAGCGAACGATCAAGGCTCTGGACTTCCTTGCATTGTCTGGCTTTGGTGTTGGTGTTGGTGTTGGTGAACAAGATCGTGAGAACAAGCGCGGCTCGAACGACTGAGCGGGTGCGGCCTGTTCGCATCGCGCACGGAGCCAGGAGTGAGCGGACCGCGTGGCGAGGCCTAGTTCGTGCCCACGGGCAGTGCAGCCTGTGGTTTTGCACGCAAGGACGTAGAGGCGGAAGTGTGGAAGGCGCGGAAACACTACTTAAAAGCAGGTCGCTGGTTGGAGGACAAGCGCCGGTGACGTTGGAAGGTGCGAAAAGACCATCAAGAAGTCAGGGACTGATTGGGAGAGAAAGGGCTGACGTCACACCGCGGGTGACAAAACGACTCCCTCACGGGCATTTTGCTCTCTCTTCGCTCTGGGTTCTGTGCGTGCTATTGGTGCTTTCTTCCCTGAGTTATTCGTGGTGCTCTTGGTGCTTGATGCTTTTGGTGCTTGGTGCTTGGAGCGAGGCTTGGTGCTACGAGCAAACGGGACCTCGCGTGCGACCGGTGGGCGGGCGAGCAAGGCATGCCACTGAACGGGTGGCTCGGGGCCTAGCAAAGCGTGAGCGAGGCGGACGGAGGCCTGCTTCGCGCGAGCGCCGGAGCCTGGGCGATTCCTGACGGACACATCCAGCCAGACTGAGATAAGCTCACATCCACAAACGCACACACAACGGTTTCTTTGATTTAATTCATTCCCATTTGTTTGTATTTGAAGTGAAGTGTGGGAGCGCTCCATTAGAGGGGTTTAGTGATTACCGGCGCGTTATTTTCCTGTCCCGCTATTTATTGTAAATAAATCCTTGTATTATTTTCTTTTCTATTCAAAATCCTGTGTTCGTGTGAGTTCATTCCCTGCAGGATCGGAGCTGCCGGTGAGATCGCGTCAGGTAAGAGCTTTTGCCGCTTCTTCTTCTTCCTTCTTCCCCCCGTGCTGCCAAGTCAAATCCGCAATTGATCGTCGCCTCAGAGTTAAAGCCCGTTTGGCCATCCGCGGGCCCACAGTATTAACTGGAGGGATTCGCGCGATAATACCTATCCTATCCTATCCTATCCTAAGATAATACCTATGCTATCCTATCCTAAGATAATACCAATGTTATCCTATCCTAAGATAATACCTATCCTATGTTAGGATGCTTTTTGTCAGCTACATTTCTGTTTTTAATACCATTATTCCCTCTAAATAATATGTGAAACTTTGAGATATTGGACTGTTATTACTGCACATCGGATTTTTATGTGAAAAAATAAAAAATATTTTTTCACATAAAACGGCCTTTTTGCACGCAAAAAAATTATTTTGCTATTTTCGGAGAAAAAAAATATTTCGCCCTTTTTCGGGAAAAATAAAATCAAATGCCCTTTTTGGTCGAAAATGAAAAAAAATTAGGGAATTTTTCGAAATTTTTAACTGCGATCGAAATTTTAAACTGTGATCGAAATTTTTAACTGCAATCGATCTCAAAAACAAAACGTTGCGTCCACTTGCGTCCCCAGCATGTACAGCAGTGAGGCGGTGTACTACAGTGAGAGAGTGTACACAAAGTGTGAACAAGTCTCCTATCAAGATGAGTGCTGCTCTTCGTGACAAGTGGCTGAAGGAATTCAACGTTGGCGGCGATGGGGCCACCTTCAAGTACGTGTCGAGTGACACGGCTTTCTGTCGAGCTTGTGAAAAGACTTTCCGGGCGAAGCAGAAGTCTGAGCTGGCCCAACATGTCCGAGGAGACCGCCACAAGAGCAACTTGGCCTTGAAGAAGAAGAGGACGGTCACGCAAGCCACCATGGAGGACTTTGGTGGCGGAAAGAGGCACAAGTGCGACGTCGTGGCTCAGGAGCTGTGCCAGGCCATGCTGGCCGCTGGCATCCCATGGTCGAAATTGGAAAACCCTGCCCTCCGGTCGTTCCTGGAGAAGCACATCACTCTCCAGATCCCCGATGAAAGCTGGATTCGAAAGCACTACCTCGACAAGTGCTATGACGAGGCCTTGGCGGGGATCCGTGCCGACCTCGGACAGCAGCCCATCTGGCTGTCCGTCGACGAGACGACCGATTCGGCAGGTCGATATGTGGCCAACATCATCGCGGGACGCTTTTCCAAGGAGGGGTACTTTCGTCCCCACCTCGTCCAGTGCATGTTTCTGGAGAAGACCAACTCCGGGGAGATCGTGCGCGCAGTCAATGACATGCTGCGCTATCTTTGGCCTGATTTCAAGCCGGAGTGCCTCAAGGTCCTCGTCAGCGACGCCGCGGCCTATATGATCAAGGCCGGCCATGCCCTGAAGGAACTCTTCCCGGACTTGCTGCATGTGACTTGCGTTGCCCACGCGCTCCACCGTGTCTGCGAGACAGTCCGAGAAATGTTCAAGGACGTCAACGACCTGATTGCCATGACGAAGAAGGTGTTCGTCAAAGCCCCGTCGCGTGTTGTCCTTTGGAAGGAGCAGCAGCCCAATCTTTCTCTCCCCCCGGAGCCCATTCTGACTCGGTGGGGGACGTGGCAGAGCACTTCGAGGCCGTCAAGGACATTGTGGACCAGCTGAACGATGACGATGCGATGGCAATCCGGAGTGCCAAGGACCTGTTCGGAAAGGCGGACATCAAGCTCAGTTTGGTCTTCTTAAATGCCCACGTGTCGTTCATCCCGAAGATCCTTAAGCAGCTGGAGGAGGCCGGCATGGAGCTGGCCATGGCCTTCCAGCTCCTTGATCAGGCCAAGGAGGAGCTCAAAAAGATCCGAGGCTGCCGTAAGGAGATCCTGTTCACCAAGTTCAAGGCGGTGCTGCAGCGCAATCCCGACATTGGTGTGCTGAGGACAGTGGCTTTGATCCTGGATGGAGATCAGCACGGATCTGAGGTTGGTGTGCCGGCTGGAGTCAAGCTTGCCGACATCCCCCTCTTGAGGTACTGCCCCATCGTCAGCGTCGATGTGGAAAGGTCCTTCTCCGTCTACAGAAACGTCCTCACCGACCGCCGACACCGCCTCACCAAGGAGAACATTACCAAGATAATGATTTCAAACACCTACTTTAACCGTTCCTAAAAGGGTCTTGTCAATTTCTTCTAGTCCTCTACTTATCAAACAATGCGGTTGCAATAAAGGTACCTGAACGTCATTTTTTACCTGTTTACTAGCCCAGAGTGCTTAATGTTGTGCAGGAAAAAGCTTACCATTTTTTGTTCTTTTTTTGACTGATTTCTGAAAAACTTGGTAATAATAAAAAATGAATAAAACGGGGGAAAAAAAAATTTCGGGATTTTTTCACGTTAAAAAAAAAAAAATTCCACTTTTCAAAACATAAAAGGCCTATTTTCTTAACATAAAAATCCGTAGTCTAACTTATTACCCTCACCAGAGTAGAGGGTATTGCATTTGAGTACGTTTGTCTGTTTGTTTGTTTGTCCGCACAGAATAAATATGATTTTCTCTGCAACCGCTGGTCCAATCGACAGGAAATTTTCACCATAGGTGCAACTCCACCTGTATAATTTTTTAACGATAATTATGACGTCATAGATCACGTGCTTCGGTCGCCATCTCGGAAAAACCGAAAAAAATTGCACCTCTATATCTCAGAAAGCGCTGAATAGAAAAATTGAGAAATGTCTCATTGTAAAGAACTCTCCATGGGGAATAAAATATGTTAATGATGATGTCATAGGTGCCTCCATTATGCGTCATAATTCGACAAGTACAAAACTTCATCCGATCAAGATGAAATTTCTTGAGCGTCATGTAGGTATAAATTGGTGGAGGAAAAAAAATAAATGATGACGTCATCGGTCACGTGGTTCGGCCGCCATATTTGTTTTAACACAAAAGCCTTAAAAACCACTGAAAATACATCCTGGCGAGGGTTTGCAATCTCTGATTGCTCTTTTTATTGTTTTATTTGTGACTGCATTTTAGTCTTTTTAAGTACCAGGCAACAGTTGGTGAAAATTGGCAGCCGTAAGTCCTCAATGCTTGTATTTGAACACAGGAGTTCCTCAAGGCCTGTTTTAAGGTGTTTTAAGTTTTCTGCTGTATTAACTTTTTACTTATGATTGTGTTGCTCATCGATAAAACAACTTCCTGGTAAAATTTGCAGATGACACGACCTGATCATGAATGACGGCCATATTTGGCCTGATCATGAATGACGATGAATCGAGATGAAGTTCAGGATCTGCCAGAGTAGTTAGTAAAACTAAGGAAGTTATCATGGATTTTAGTCTTGTGTTACACGTGTCCCTATCAGCATTGACGATCAAGATGTTGAGACTGTGAGTCTTTCAAATTCCTGGCCATCCACATTTCATCTGATATGTCCTGGACTCTGAAAGCTGGAAGTATCTCTAAAAAGGGCCAGCAGCACCTGCACTGGTAAGCATCGTGATGTTTTAGTGAACTTTTACCGCAGTGTTATTGAAAGTATTTTAACGGGATCGATTATTGTTTGGTTCGTAACACGACCTCAAGTTGTTGGAAAGAGTTGTTCGTGCTGCGCAGAGGATCATTGATGCGTTGACCTACCTGCACTCAAGGTTAGCTACACGTCTAGATGTTTTGCCAAAGCCACAAATATTGTTAAAGATTCTCGTCATCCTGCGTTTGACATGATCAAAGCACCACATTATGGTCGTCGGTACCGCGATAATAAAACATCCACCAACCGTTTCAGGAATCGCTTTTATCCTAGTGTGGTCTGACTTTTAAACCATGAATCTTGATTTTTATTTGTCTGCTTTTCTTTTTTGTCAAATTATATTTTTACCCTGCGCTTGCGAAGCGAAAACCAAGGTTAGGCATTCGGTTGCGTATGGGTGGCGTACGTTCGTGTCTGCATTTTTAAAATTCATTTTCTCGGCTGTCTAGTCCGTTTGGCCTCGACATAAAACCGTTGATCCGATTGACACGAAATTTTACCATCTGCCTGTATAATATTTTTATTCATAATTATGATGTCATAGGTCACGTGGTACGGACGCCATCTTGGAAAAAGGTTACGCCTCTTTATCTCCCAAACAGCTCAATGGAAAAGTTGAAACATTGCTCAATGTCAAGTACTCCCCATGGGGAATAAGATATGTTGATAATGATATTATCGGTGCCTTCATTATGACGTCATAATTTGACAAGTACAAAGCTTGATGTGATCAGCATGATTTTTTTTTTCCTCTGCAACTGTTAGTCCGATGGATACGAAATTTGTACCATAAGAGCACCTGTAGAATTGTAGAATTCCTGTAGAATTTTAAAATGATAATTATGATATCATAAGTCACGTGGTGCAGGCACCATCTTGGAAAAACTTCACACTTCTATATCTTTGAAACCACTCAATGGAAAAAATTTGCAACATGGCTCATTGTCAAGTACTCCCCATGGTGAATAAGATGTGTTGATGATAATGCGATCGGTGCCTTCGTTATGATGTCATCATTACTCCCGCCAGGGAGTAATGCATTCACTCGTGTCCGTGTGTGTGTGTGTGTGTGTGTGTGTGTGTGTGTTCGTGTGTGTGTGAACAGGATATCTGGAAAAGTTCTGAACGGATTTGGATGAAAGTTGGTGGGATGATTGCCCTTGGGATAAGGAAGAATTGATTAGTTTTTGGTGAAGCTCAGGATATTATTCCGGATCCAGGAATTTTTTTGGAAATTTTTTTGGGAAAGATTTTTTCTGTTTTACTGCATTAAAGCTTTTATTCTTATTCTTAAATGATGTTTTTCTCCTCTAATTCCGAGATATATCAAAATAAATTCTCTGACAGTTAGGGCTTACTTTTTCATTTATTGCTTTGGGGAGAGGGGATGTTAAACAAAACGTATTATTCCAACTAAACCCACGGCGGGAGTATGCGCTCTACTGAGTGGCATTCTAGTTCGACATGTATAACGCTTCATCCGATCAGTATGAATTTTTTTTCTTTGCAACTGTTGGTCTTATGGACACGAAATTTTGACCATAGGAGCACCTCTGCCGGTGGATGTTTAAATGATAATTATGACGTCAGAGGTCACGTATTACATGCGCCATCTTGGAAAAAAACGAAAAACGTTGCACCTCTATATCTCTGAAACCGATCCATGGGAAAAATTAAAACATGGCTCATTGTAAACAGCTCCAAATGAGGAATAAGTGTTGTTGACGATGACGTCATTGGTGCCATTATTATGACGTTGTGGCGTACACGAAAGCCCACTGGCGTGGTGACATCATTCCGCGCACCAAGTGGGCGGTGGCCACGCCTGAGGGGTAGGCGTGGCCTCAGGATATACACCGGGCGCGCAGCCCGGAGCGCGCCAGTGCTACAGTGACCTCTTTGAATAAAGAACATCAAACTTACCGCGTTGTCCGCTTCCTCCTTGGTAGCAAGTCACGCGCGTAGCACCGCGTGCTAAATTGGTGACCTCCGACATTCGAGTCAGCCGTCGCTGGCTACCCGAAACCGCCGCAACAATGGCTACCAACGCGGTCTCCATCAAGCTCCCCGAATTCTGGGAGTCACAACCCGAAGTTTGGTTCCTGCAGGGCGGAAGCCCAGTTCCGACTTCGAGGCATCACGGTGGACGAGACCATGTACTGCCACGTGGTCGCCGCCCTCGGGCCCGGCACGGCCACCCGCGTCATATCAGTCCTAAGGGATCCACCTGCCGACGGCAAGTACGAGGCGGTCAAGCGTCTCCTCCTTGCCACGTTCGGCCTTACGGTGGACGCATGGGCCGATCGCCTCTTGGACCTCCCCGAGATCGGGGACACGCGACTGTCAGTCCGTATGGACCATATGCTGGCGCTCATGGGCGACGAAACCCCGAACGCTCTATTCCGGGCGTTGTTTCAACGCCAGCTGCCAGCACGAGTCCGCCTCGCTTTGGCTGGTTCCGCGTTAACGGAACCCCGTGTGCTCGCTGCCGAGGCCGACAAATACTACGCGGCTTTGGCCACGCAGGTGAGTCTTGGCGCGGTTTCCGCTCCCGAGGCTCCCGAGGCTTTCCCCGATGCACCGCACCTCGTGTCCGCCGCCACGCCCCGACCACCATCGCCGCCGCCGCCGCGAAGAAAACCACGGCCTCCGATGCCGCAGCTGCCTGCCTGGTGTTTCTTCCACACCAAGTTCGACCACGAGGCTCGGCAGTGTCGCCTGCCGTGCTCATTCGGCAGGTCG
This sequence comes from Myxine glutinosa, assembly GCF_964187855.1. NCBI lineage: Eukaryota > Metazoa > Chordata > Myxini > Myxiniformes > Myxinidae > Myxine > Myxine glutinosa. The sequence continues at coordinate 103,053,834 of NC_136262.1, read as the reverse complement.
GGAAACGGGCGAGCCGGCGCTCGGTGGCCACGGTGAGCGTCCGCAATTCCAACAGCCTTCTGTACATAACGGACACCTTGTCCGGGCGCCGTTACCTGTGCGATACGGGAGCGCAGGTGAGTGTCGTTCCTGCCGGTACGTCCGACAAGCACACCGCGGGCCGAGGTCCCGCGCTGCTTGCGGCCAATGGTACATCTATACGCACGTACGGAAAACGCTGTCTCTCCCTGCGGTTCGGAGGTCAGGTTTTCCGTTGGTCGTTCGTTACGGCCGACGTGCCCATGGCACTGCTCGGCGCGGACTTCTTATGTGCTAATGGATTACTGGTCGATGTAAAGCGCAGAAGGCTTGTCCAGGCTGAGACGTTCAGCTCGCTCGCGTATGCGCTGCCCGGCTCGTTGAGCAGCTCACAGAGCGGCTCATCGAGCGGCTCGCCGAGCGGCTTGCTGAGCGGTTCCGTTCCGGCCAGGTTCATCTGTACGCTTCCGGCAGCGGACGAATTCGCCCGCCTCCTCGCGGGTTTTCCGGCCCTCACGCGGCTGACCTTCTCGGCGGGGACCGTCAAGCACGGGGTGGAACACCACATCCCCACCGCCGGGCCACCGGTCTATGCCCGGGCACGCCGCCTCGAGCCGACGAAGCTCGCCGTAGCCAAAGCGGAGTTCGCTACGCTGGAGCGGCTCGGCATCGTGCGGCGCTCCAAGGGCGCGTGGGCGTCCCCGCTCCACATCGTGCCCAAGCCCGGCGGGGGATGGCGACCGTGCGGGGACTACCGGCGCCTCAACGACGCCACCACCCCCGACCGCTACCCCGTCCCCCACATTCAGGACTTTTCCGCCCGCTTGGCGAATATGTCCTTCTTTTCAAAGGTGGACCTCGTACGCGGCTACCATCAGGTCCCTGTCAGGCCGGACGACATCCCGAAGACGGCTGTCATCACGCCATTCGGGCTTTTCGAATTTCTTCGGATGCCCTTCGGTTTGAAAAATGCGGCTCAGGCGTTCCAGCGCCTCATGGACAGTGTCTTGCGCGGCTTGGATTTTTTGTACGTCTACCTGGACGACATCCTCGTCGCCAGCGCGTCCCGCGAAGAGCACCTACACCATCTCCGCACGCTCTTCGAACGTCTGGGCCAGCACGGCCTGATCGTGAGCCCCGCCAAGTGCCGGTTCGGTGTCGCTGAAATCGACTTTTTGGGGCACCGTGTCACCAGGCATGGGGCCGTCCCCCTACCGGCCAAGGTGGAGGCGGTGAAGGGGTTTCCGTGCCCCCGCACGATCAAGGGGCTCCAGGAGTTCCTGGGCATGGTAAACTTTTACCATCGGTTCCTGCCCTGCATCGCCCAGCTCCTGCGCCCCTTACACGAGGCCCTTCGAGGGAAGCCGGGCAAAGGTGACATTACCTGGACCGAGCAGATGGACGCGGCGTTCTCGGGCGCGAAGCTCGCCTTGGCCAACGCCACCATGCTCGCGCACCCGGCGCTCAATGCACCGATTGCCCTCACCTCCGACGCCTCGGACTACGCGGTGGGCGCGGTGTACGAGCAATGGGTGCATGGAGCTTGGCAACCGCTGGCGTTCTTCAGCCGGCAGCTTCGCCCGCCCGAACGCCGTTACAGCACCTTCGACCGCGGGTTGCTTGGGCTTCACCTGGCGGTCAGGCACTTCCGCCATCTGCTCGAGGGCCGTGCGTTCACGGCCTTCGTCGACCACAAGCCGCTGGTTTTCGCGATGGGCAAGGTCGCCGAGCCGTGGTCGGCCCGGCAACAGCATCACCTCGCGGCCTTGTCCGAGTACACGACGGACATCCAGCACGTCGCGGGAAAGGACAACCCGGTGGCCGATTGCCTTTCCCGGGCCGTCGCCCACGCAGTCCACCTTGGCATCGACTATGCCCGGATGGCAGCGGACCAGGCCGCCGACCACGGGGTCCAGGCCCTGCGGACCGCCGTCACGGGCCTCCGCGTCACCGAGGTGCCCTTCGACGGCGCGGGCACAGCCCTCGTTTGCGACGTCTCCCTCGGGCGGCCTCGCCCCATCGTGCCCGCAGGCTGGCAGCGCCAGGTTTTTGACGCCATCCTCGGCCTGTCCCACCCGGGCACGAGGGCCTCCCAGCGGTTGGTCGCCGACAAGTTTGTCTGGCATGGCCTCCGGAAGGCCGTTCGCGGCTGGGCCAAGATGTGCCTCGCGTGCCAGCGCGCAAAGGTGCACCGACACACCCAGGCCCCCTTGGCCCCGTTTACGGTGCCGGAACGTCGGTTCGACCACGTTCACGTGGACCTGGTGGGACCTCTGCCCCCCTCGCGGGGTTTCACCCACGTCCTCACCATGGTGGACCACACCACCCGGTGGCCGGAGGCCGTGCCCTTGGCGTCGACGACGGCGGCGGATGTCGCGCAGGCTTTCATCGCCACCTGGGTCGCCCGGTTCGGCGCCCCCTCAGACATCTCGTCCGACCGCGGCCCCCAGTTCACCTCGGAGCTCTGGGGGGCGGTCGCGCAGGGGCTCGGGGTCCGGCTGCACCGAACCACGGCCTACCACCCCCAGGCTAACGGCCTGTGTGAGCGATTTCACCGCTCATTGAAGGCCGCGCTCCGGGCCACCCTCCGCGACGGCGGCTGGGTCGACAGGCTCCCCTGGGTCCTGCTGGGCCTCCGGACGGCACCCAAGGAGGACCTGCGTGCATCCGCGGCGGAGTTGGTCTTCTGGCAACCGCTGCGGGTGCCGGGCGAGTTCCTCCCCGACTCCACGGCACGATGGTCCGCGGCACAGCAGCGCTCCGGTCTGCAAGAGACCGCCCAGAGGTTCGCCCCGGTGCCAACGGCATGCCACGGGCACCCACCGACGCACGTCGCCCCGGAGCTTCGCACGGCGGAGTACGTCTTTGTCCACCACGATGCCCACCGACCACTGCGGCCCCCGTACGATGGGCGTTTCCGCGTGCTGGAGACCGGGGTGAAGCACTTCACCCTGGACATCGGCGGTACTCCTGACCGCGTTTCTGTAGACCGCCTCAAGCCGGCCCACCTCGACGTGGACCATCCACCGCCAATGGCCCGACCCCCGCGTCGGGGCCGCCCCCCTGCGGGCGGACCCCCGGCACCGCCCAGCCCCGCCGCCACGCCGCCCCCCGGTCCTGCAGCTGGAGGCATCCCAGATGGCATCCCTGCATCCCAGACGCCGCCAGTCGCCAGGGGGCGCTTCGGCCAGGTCACCCGTTTGCCCCGCAAACTGACCCTTCAGGTGCGCGGGGATTCTGGGGGGGCGCGTGTGGCGGACACGAAAGCACTGACGTGGTGACATCACCCCGCACACCAAGTGGGGATGGGCCACGTCAGGGAGAGAGGCGTGGCCTCACGATATACACGGGGCGCGCAGCCCTGAGCACTTTAGTGCTGCAGTTTGAGTACTTTGAATAAAGACTCTTTTATGAACCGCGTTGTCCGCTTGCTCCTTGCGTAAGCATTAGCGCGCGCAGCATCGCGCTTTACACTGATACAAAACTTTAGAATGCAAAGGAGAAAGAAAGAGTTTCACTTTCTGTCTCACAGTTTGTGTTGAGCCCACCTGAACATGTTTATAAATCAGCAAAGTTCATGGTCATATTCAAAACAACAGGTCAGGCACAACTCAGTTGTTTTTTTCTCAATTTTTGAGAAAGGTTTTTCTCCACACATTTTGATGTATATTTTTGCTCCGCCAAAGGGTTAACGCCTAAAACATCAACTTCTTGCTTTCCGTGGCAGTTAGCGTACCTCAATAAACGTCCTGTTGGTTTCATACATTGTTCTACCTGTCTGCCGATGCACATCGACACTCACCTTCACTTGCAAGAATAGCTCTTCATTTTTAATTTATTTTCTACAAGAACAAGGGTCACATAAGAACAAGCTTAAATTGACAGTGGGGTCGTGGGGCAACAATTGGGCACAACCGAAACGATAGAAATGAACAGGAAAGGAAAAGGAAGAGAGAGGAGGAGAGAAGGTGAGGAAACAATGGAATCAACAAGGAAGAGGGTTGGTAAGGGTTCATGTGGGTAAGGAAAAATCATGGGTCCGGATGGAGAATGACAGAAGGTGGTGGGGCACTGGCTGTGTGAAGCCATGGAGGGTAGTGTGAGACAGAACAGTCTCTGGAAGACTATTCCATAGATTGGAGAAGCAAGGAATAAGAGTTGAGGGGTGCTGATGGCCTGTAATTTGGAACTTTGATGAGGAGGTGTTTACTGGAAGAACACGTGCATCCTGGAGTTAATAGGAAGAGTCGGAGGACTAAGCGAGCGGAGGGAGCAATGTTGGAGAATAGATGGTAGAAAACAGAGACCACCAAACCTCTTGCGATGCGAGAACAACAAACCCCATGATTCGGCCTCATGATGGGAGATTCCAATAATTTTGAGAGTTTTAGATTCCACAGAATCCAGGAGAGACAGGTGTGATGCTGGTGCGCCAGCCCAGAGTGCTGAGCAGTACTCCATTGGGTTACAGACAAAGGACTTCTATACATGAGTAGCTCTGGTTTTCCAAGGAAAGACTTGTATCGACAGAGGCTGGTCCAATATTGTAGCCAATATTTGATTTAATATGTAGGTGCGATCATGATACACTTGAAATGGATGGTTACCTTAGAAAACTAGATGGTATTCATAGAATACTGTCGTGTCCCCCAGTGATTAAGACCACTGTGTGACGAATGACCGATCGTATTTACCGAAATGATTCGGCCTCATGATGGGAGATTCCAATAATTTTGAGAGTTTTAGATTCCACAGAATCCAGGAGAGACAGGTGTGATGCTGGTGCGCCAGCCCAGAGTGCTGAGCAGTACTCCATTGGGTACTTCCGTTTCCGGTCTTGCTGGCGAGGGTTCGTTTATTCGTTGCTCTCCACACTCTCCATCGAAATCGAAGTTAAGTAATTGTTCCCATTTGTATTTTCGTTATAACTGTATTTATTTTATGGTGTATTGTATGTATATTATATCCCGACAAAGATTTTCGGTGCAAATCTTTCATACCTGTATTGAAAATCATGTTAATTCGTGTCGTGCCTTGAGGCCTTGTACAGTATACACTGTACAACCTTGAGGCTTTGTCTTTCTCTCAGCGGTCCGTCGTTTGTGATCCAATAACTTTCGTTCTCTGTTTTCCCAGTCTTTTCACCCCTCAGCCTACTTCCTCATGTAAATCTCAACTCAAAAAAAAACAAAAAAACAAACATTTCCTTCTCTGTTCTCATTCGTTTATTCATTCTTATTCGTTCGTTCGTTCTTCGACCACGTGTTTCTCCCCCATTTCCCCAGATAGATTGTCAAATTTCAACTCGTTATTTTATCGTCCATGCGTTATTGTTTGATTATAGCTAGTTATGGTTTGATTTTCCTGTAACTCGTAATTAATTAATCGTGTTCTGCTCCTCGTGTGCGGCCTTGTAGTTGTACCCCCGTCGGTGTTTGTTAACTTAAGCGTGTTTTGCTTGGCTCTTAGTTTTTTCCCTTCTACCCCGAACATAATACTCTGTCTAACGTCCTAAATCCCCCACCCCCCCCCCCCCAAAAACAAACAAACAAAAAAAAACCAAAAACATTCATTTTCCTTTCTCCACGTGTACTGTTGTCTCATCCTGTATTTTCTGTCCAGGAGTGCTGTTCGCCCCGCCCCCATTATCTCCTTGCCATCCACCATTTGCCCTGTTCACGTGACTCGTGGAGGTCCCTCTCGGCTCTCCCCCCGTTGGTATTTTGTGCATATAAGATTGTTCACGGTTCTGTTTAAATATTATTTAAATATGTTTAACCTTTCCCCTTCAGTGTTTTATTCAGTGGTATATTACAACACGCTGTTTTTCTTCCTATTTAAAAGGCTTTTCTCAATTTCCTCTCCAACTCATTCCACTTCAAAAAAAAGAAATTCAATATCTTATACGTCTCCCTCACTACATGGTCTAAATTCACATTCATTCCATCCCTCCTCCATCGTTCTGAATCGGATTGCTAACTTGAAAATCACAACAAACCCAATTTGTTTTCAATGTTCGTCTTTCATGAATCATCCACTTTCTAAACTCCCCTCTTGCCCCTCCCATCCAAATCCCCCCCCTTGCACCTACACTCCTAAACTCCCCCCTTGCCCCTCCACTCTTAAACTCCCCCCTTGCCCCTCCACTCCTGAACTCCCCCCTTGCCCTTCCCCTCCTAAACTCCCCCATTGCCCCTCCCCTCCAAATCCTCCCCCTTGCCCCTCCACTCCTGAACTCCCCCCTTGCCCCTCCCCTCCTAAACTCCCCCCTTGCCCCTCCCCTCCAAATCCCCCCCTTGCCCCTACACTCCTAAACTCCCCCCTTGCCCCTCCACTTCTAAACTTCCCCCTTGCCCCTTCCCTCCTAAAATCCCCCCTTGCCTCTCCCCTCCTAAACTCCCCCCTCACTCCTCCCCTTCAAAACTCCCCCCCAACCCCTCCCATTCAAATCTCCCCCCATACCATTCCTCTCCAATTCTCCCTCCTTCCCCCTCCTCCTCAAAGCTGCCTCCTCCCCACTTCGTCTCCCTTCTATCTCATACCTCCACCCCCCCCCCAACCTTCTACTTTCCTCTGCCCCCCCTCAAACAACCCCTCACTGTGCCTCATCCCTTCACCATCAAACCTTTCATCCTCCTCATCCTTCCCTTTCTTGGAACTCTTCTGCAATCTCTGACACACTATCAACTGCTCTCCCTACCTCCCCCTCTCATCCTTCATCTTACCCTACTCCTCCCCTCCCCTGTCCTGTACCCGATGCTCCCCCTCTCTCTTCATTAACGGTATGGACCTCAAACATCCGGGGCCTTCGCTCAAACCTGACTGATCTCTCCATACAGGTTGCTTCTGACAATCCAGACTTGATCTGCTTAACAGAGACTTTCCTCCTTCAAGATGTCTCTGATTCCTTAATATCTCTTCCTGGTTACTCCCTCCTCCGGTATGATAGACCTGAGCCTCGGCCTGGTGGTGGGGTGGCTATCTTTATCAAAAACTCTCTTCCTCACTCTCCTTGCACTGCCCTCTCTCCTCCTCACCCCCAGGAGTACCTCTGGCTACGGCTTCCTCTCCGCTCCCACCTTTTGTTCATATGTGTTCTGTACCGTCCCCCAAACAGTGATGACTCCATCTACATTTCAGTGTCTGACAACATGGACCAACTTCTATCCACTCATCCCAACTCTCTCTTCCTCATATGTGGTGACTTCAACTGTCATCATGCCACCTGGTTGGGTGTGGGTTCCTCTCTCACCAGTCATGGCACCTCAGCAAAGGACTTCTGTGACTCACTGGGATTGACACAATCTGTCAATTTCCCGACCCGGATCTCAGCCAATGGAGTATCTTCTCTTCTAGACTTGGTTATGACAAACTTCCCTGCTAATGTCTGCTGCTCTTCCTCTGCTCCAATCGGTTCTTCTGATCATGTGCTTGTCAAAGTGGACATCTCTTTGGCCATTCTCAGAGAGCCTCCTCAGCGTCGACGAGTCTGGCATTTCACTCAGGCCGACTGGGACGGTCTTCAAGCAGCCATCAATCGTCTGGATTGGTCTCCCATCTCCACTGCCTCTGACATCAATTCTTCCTGGGAATTCTTCCAAAGCAAACTGATCTCTCTCATGCACAGATTTATCCCATCTCGCCTTCAGTTGTCTTACTCTTCCTCCCGTCCATGGTACACTGAATCTTGTGGTGAGGCAGTTGCCCTGAAACAACTTGCCTTTGTCTCTTGGAAGGCTAATCCAACTGAAGGCAATCTCAGTTCCTTCCACCAAGTTCGGAACAAGTGTGTGTCTACCCTCAGGAGTGCCAGGAAGCACTATCTCTCCTCACTCAAGAATGAACTCTCAAACCTGTCTCCTTCCTCCAAATCCTGGTGGCGTCTGGTCAAATCCGTTTCTGGTGTTTGTTCCCCCTCCATCCCCTCCCTTACCTCAAATGGCCACACAGTTGACATCGCACGTGACAAAGCCGAATGCCTCAACTCTGTGTTTGCCTCAAAATCCTTAGTCCCAAACCCATCTCTCTCTGTTCCCACCTTTCCCAGTCGAACCCAACTGCTCCTGGACTCTGTGTCCTTCTCTCCTGACAAGGTGGAGGAGTTTTTGTCAAACCTCGACTCTGATTCTGCAACTGGACCAGACGGCATCAGCCCACGGGTCCTAAAATCCTGCTCTGCCGCTCTATCTCACCCTCCCTCTGTTCTTTTCACCATATCTTTTGCTCAAGGTCATCTGCCAGCATCCTGGAAATCAGCAAACATTACCGCTTTACACAAAAAAGGTGCAAAAACAGATCCTTGCAACTACAGACCAATCAGCCTGCTCCCAATTATCAGCAAAGTCATGGAATCCATCATTGCTTCGGATATGAAATCTTTCCTCTTCTCCAATGGCTTGATCTCTGATCATCAATTTGGTTTCAGACCAGGTCACTCTACTCTGTACATGCTGCTTCTGCTGTCTCAACAATGGATGGAGGTCCTCAATGCCAAACAGGAAATCAGAGCTGTCTCCCTTGACATATCACATGCCTTCGATATGGTCTGGCACCCAGCTCTGCTCACCAAACTCTCCTCCTATGGTATCCATGGAAATCTCCATGCATGGCTTGCGGACTTCCTCTCTGGTCGTAGTCAACGTGTGGCCCTGAATGGATTTCTCTCATCTCCCCTTCCTGTTCAGGCTGGAGTTCCCCAAGGCAGTGTGCTGGGCCCTGTGCTTTTTCTGGTCTTTATCAATGATCTCTCCGACTCTCTGGAAAATCCTCTCTATCTCTTTGCTGATGACTCCACTCTCTGCCGCTCCAATCCTCTTCCCTCAGATCGGCAGTCTGCAGCCTCCTCACTCTCTGAAGACCTGGACAAAATCACAGACTTGTCAAACAAGTGGAACATGTCTTTCAATCCTGACAAATCTCACACTCTTACTATGTCTCTCCGAAAAGATCGACTGGACAACCCTCCCATATACTTTCTTAACAATCCTCTCCAAGAAGTTCTGTCGCTCAAGCTTTTGGGTCTCACTATCTGCCATGATCTTTCTTGGGAAATCCACATTTCCAAGCTGGCCTCCAAACCCAGTCGCCGACTGGGCATCCTCCGTCGTGTGAAGTCCTTCCTAGGCACACCTGAGCTCCTCACCACATACAAGGCTTTCATCCGCAGCTCAATGGAATACTCTTCTTCCCTATGGGCTGGTGCTCCTGCCTCACACCTGGCTCGGCTTCACGCTGTTGAATCCAAAGCTTTCAGAATCATTGGAATCTCCCGCGATGAAGCTATCTCTGAGGGCCTTTCACTCACTCACCGCAGGCAGGTAGGTGGTCTTTCTGTCTTCTACCGACTCCTCTCCGGCCTTGCTCCCCCAGCTCTCTCTGTGCTCTGTCCCCCAAATATTCCTACAGGTCGCACAAGATCTACCAGCAACCCTCTGATGGTTAAACTGCCGAAATCTCGGCTCTCTGCTCACCTTCACTCTTTCATTCCTCTTTTCTCCCGCCTCTGGAACAAACTCCCACACTCCCTTCAATCCCACTCCTCCCTCCAGGTCTTTAAAACAGCTGTTCACCATCATCTCTTATCTTCCCCCATCCAAAACCTTGATCTTTTCTACCCCCGCTAATTCACCCCAGATCCACCTTGTTTGAAATTCCAACTTCTTTCCTGGAAGTCCTGGCAGTGTCCATATGTTTTATACCTCTCCCACCGCCCCCTTCCCATGCCCCCCCCCCCCCCCCCCGCCAAAGCCCTCGCCCTCTCTCAGATCTCTCGATGTCTCCATGTCTCTCGGTCCCTGCTCTCAAATGTTGTGTTTGTGTCCTTCCCCCTCTCTCCCCATCTTGTCTACCGCTCCCGATGTTATTTGTTTTATGTGTCTGTTTGTCTTTCTGTGTGATTAATGTTCGCTCTTTCACGAGCCTCGATCTTGTATACAAAAAAAAATAAAAAAATAAAAAAATCTTGGCGATTATTTTAATGGCGCACGCGGGACAGAAGGCAGTGAGGTGCTTACCTGAACCGTAGCCACATGGGTTTATTCCCGAACCCACGAGCAACGAAACGACACAACAAATGAAAATGCAACGATAATGATTTAATAAAAATAAATCAACGAATGAAATAAAGGTTGAGGTAAAACAATCGAAATTCCTACTTTGAGGATCCTCCATCGGACACAAAAATAGACAAGGTTAAAGATTAAAGAAATAAAATGTTTTCTTTCAGTCAGCCGGCACTTAACTGTGGCCTCAAAATGGTGCTCGTGGTGAGGTCTGCAGTACAAGGTGGCTCCCAAGCCGCTCGCGCGGGAAACCCTTTAACAATGGCGTGGGGTCGCTCTCCACTATGCCACGAACGTCAGGTAAGTATTGCGGGTGGTCCTCTTTCGCTCTCCACTCGGTCCGAATCTCCAAGAGCCCAACCCCCCTACCCCCCACAAACTGCCGCCAACACCTTCTCCTCACGATCGAAATAGTTCCACAAAGGCTCCGAAAACTTTCCTCACAAGTGCACCTGAGCCAGAAGCAGCCGAGCCACCCGAGAGAGACAAAAGACAATGAAGAAACGCGCTCTTCTTCCTCTTTCTCGAAGCCTCTCGATGACATCATACTGTCCAATTGCCGAGCTCCACTGAATCACCCCATGTCTCCTTGACCAATCACGAAGCTCGGGGCGTGGCCTGCCGGTTATGATCGCTTGCATGCAAGGTTTAGTTGCCGACCGGTAATGCTCAGGTTTCTGTTGGCAGTTACGTCGGTTATTGTTTGTTAATGGATGGTTTTATGGCCGGCCTTGGTGTAATTGAAAAAAACTTAGGGAAAAAGCACCGAGGGCAATCACATACTAGGGGAAAACTAATCTTAACCCCTAATTACTATAGCTTCACCCCTTGTGTGAAGACACGTAAACAACTTAAGCTCCAGTTCCCCTACTTAATACATCAAGATGTCTTCTACTCGTCCATGGTCCATGCTAATACTATACAATCCTATCTTTACTATGGTATTCCGTCATCTACCCTCACAAACGTAACAATACTTACCCTGTGCAGTCAACTTGGTGCTAGCAAACACTCTTTGATCCAATATGGCTGCCAGACCACGTGAGCGATGACATCATAAATTTATATTTTCTAATATAATTGTTGCGTAGATCACGCTCAATAAATTTCGAACTTATCAGACTAAGCGTTGTCCCAGTCGAATTATGATGGCACCGAAGACGTCATCGTTAACACATTCTCCATGCAGAGTTCTTTACAATGAGCCGCGTTTCAATTTTTTCCATGGAGTGGTTTTGGAGATATAGAGGTGCAACGTTTTTCGGTTTTTCCAAGATAGCGCCTGTACCACGTGACATAAGACGTCATAATTATCATTAAAATATTCTACAGGAGGAGGCGCTCCTACAGTAAAATTTCGTGTCAATTGGACGAACAGTTGCTGAGAAAATGAATTTTTAAAATGCAGACACGCACGTACGTACGCACCCGAATGCCTAACCCTGTTTTTCGCTTCGCGAGCGCAGGGTAAACGTTTTTTTTCCCCCACTCCATTAATTTGCAACTCATTTATGCCTAAGTTTGGTTTTCTTCATGCAAAATCCATGAGATCATTAAGCAAATGTTTTATATCCAAAAAGAAGGCAATGATACTATACTGTTGTTGTCATATCCCAGCTATGTTTCAGATCATGTCATAGACTACTGCAAGTTCCGAGTGAGAAGGGATTGCCAGAGGTCTGACTTTGTTTTGAGTTTGTGGAGTCTCCACAGCCGGTGAAGCTGAGAATTTGGAATTTTTCCACGGTGCTGGCACACAATCCCCTAATCTTTGTGAAAGACGCTGTGGGTGTTTAACTTACATCAGCCAACCCCTGGAGTATGGAAGCCCAGCTTGACATCCCATCCAACAGACGGTGCACTCGTTACTGAAATGCCCTGACTGTGAAGTACCAGGGTGACAGTTTATGGTCGAGTGGGGAATCGAACCCAGACTAGACAGCTCAAACGTGATTGTGCTCTCTCTGAGTTTTCCTTATCAGTCATCGGACTGTATGGTTTTAAAGTTAAGAGCAAATAAAGTCGGCGTCCCATCAAATGGAAGGCTGCGCATGTTGAGAACTAGAACGGCACTCAGTAGCGAGCATACCTCCGCCTGGTTGGCCATATAACTCAATGGTGAAGAATCACTTTAAAAATTCGACTAGCCAGATCCAGATATTCACCAAAATTGAATCGATTCTTCTTTGTCACACACGCAACTAATCCAACAGGTTTAGTCCAAATCCGTCCACAACTTTTTGAGATATCCTGCTATGTATCGTTTTTGGCTCTACCTCCCAATGGTGAAGAATCACTTAAAAAATTAAATAATTTTCATATCCGAATCCATATTCAGATCTTCACAAAAATCTAATCGAATCGTCGTTGTCAGACACCCAACGGGTCCACCAAGTTTCGTCCAAATCCGTCCACAACGTTTTGAGATACCCTGCTATGTATCGTGTTTGGCCCGATCTCACAATGGCGAAGAATCACTTTAAAATTCTAGTAGCCGGATCCGGATCTTTACCAAAATCTATTTACTTCGTCAGTATCACATACGCTACATCTCTGCCCAATTTAATCCGAATCCGTCAACAACTTTTTGAGATATTTTGTTCACAAACGGACAGACAAACGGACAGACAGACAGGGGTGAAAACATAACCTCCATCCACCTTTTGTGGCGGAGGTAATAAATTAATTTCTGTTATAATTCCTTCACTTCATGGGTGACGTGTTTACATGATTTGGATGTGTTTTAGAATCCACATTAATAAAACTTCATGAGTGCTGCAGTTGTTACCAGAACGGTACTTGGTAGTGTTATGGATTCGTCACTTCCGTTGTTGTGGTTCTCATCCACTGTAAACATTTTTGGTTGCATGTACTATTATTGTTATCGTTTAGGTGAAATAGAGATAACTGTTTTCGAAAGGTAAAAAAAGTTAGTGTTTTAAAAGAAACCGGAAACCGGATCGGGAACCGGACGAAGAGGAAGAGGAAGAAGAAGAGGAAAAGGAGGCGGAGCGAGTGAGGTCGGAGAAGGAGCCGAGCTGCTTGGAGGTTTGGAGCAAATGCTGGCGAACGGGGGTCACTAGCGAACTTTGGGGTTTCCTCAGAAAGGGATTCTGGCGACAGAGTTGTTATCGCTGTGACAGTTAAACCTGCGTGACAGGTTTTGCAGTTGATTCCGAAGAGAATCATTGGAGTGCCGTTACGTCTCGAGTACGGGCCATTGGCCATTTTGCCTCGCGCCAGATTTAGCATCGCTCCAGGTTTTTCACCTCGCTTGAACCATTTCAACGCATCCAGCCGTTAGCCTGGTTTGCATGTGTAACGTGGATTTTGAGTGGGAATTTGCGGTTCGTTGATTGGGAGCCGTTGAACGTCCATACCCGAAGGTGTGTTTTCCCAGTCGCCTCTTGAGGGTACCTTTGCCCATCTTTGGCAGTGTGACTGTCAACCGAACGGGATTCTGGTCTCGATACAACATAGTTCTGATGATCACTGGAGCGTGGATCGACTTTGGCTTGATGCCGGGATAGAGACATTGGGAATGTTATTTTCGCTCACTTGGAGCACAGTGAGTACGAAACTGATGGTACCATCCTAGGAATGATATATTGGTTGTACAATTTATTAATATTGTTATTGTGCTGTTATTCTTGTGTGATCTTAATACAATACTTGTTTGTTGGTAACAATTGGTGTGGTTTCACCATTGATCTTTGACCCACAGAATAACACTTCTTTCTGCCGTTACTCCTCTCGGGGCTCGGAGGTACAACGTGACCGGCGTTTGGGGAGGAGCACGTAACAGTAGAGAGCATACCCCTGCCAGGTGAACAGTTTATGTTTTGTATCGCACTGACAGGTTGGATCTAGATCTGGACCTGAACCAAAGTCTAATCGGCTTCTTATTGTCACCTACCCAACTCATCCAACAAGTTTTGTCGTAAATCATCCACAACTTTTTGAAATCTCATGCGATATATGTCGTGTTTGGCCCTGTGGCTCAATGATGAAGAATCATAAGTTTGTTTTTTAATCCTCCGATCCGGAACTGGATCTTCACCAAAATTTAATCAATTCTTCCTTATCACACACCCAACCTCTCCACCAAGTTTCGTCCAAATCTGTCCACAACTTTGAGATATCCTGCTCACAAACAGATAGACAAACAGACAGGGGTGAACACATAACCTCCATCCACCTTCATAACCTCGTAACCTGGCGCAGGTAACCAGAAAAGGTCCAAATGAGATAAGCTCAATAAATCCTTTGCTCCACCTAGCATTTGAAATACCAGGTTAAAACTACTTTTATGCTAACAATACCATGACAACTTCAACACGCAGTAGCGACATCTTAATGTTCCCACCAAAAGGCAGAGAGCACTCTTTAATGAACTTCAGTTTATCTACATCTCACTCACACACAAACACCGCTATCAGGGACGCTTCTTTGCGGTGGTTGTACCCCCCCCCCCTCCTCCCACGCCACCCCCAAGCCGAACGCAAGTCAGGGGCTAAATTTCCCCATTCTTTGCTGCTGCCTGGATTCGTCAGAGCAGCGCGGTCTCTGTCAAAATGCCGATCGGTCCCCATGGACCGGCCCTTTCTCTCTTCTCTCTCTCTTCTCTCTCTTCTTCTCTCTCTTCTCTCTCTCTTCTCTCTCTCTTTTCTCTCGCTTTTCTCTCGCTTTTCTCTCTCTTTTCTCTCTCTTTTCTCTCTCTTTTCTCTCTCTTTTCTCTCTCTTTTCTCTCTCTTTTCTCTCTCTTTTCTCTCTCTTTTCTCTCTCTCTCTCTCTCTCTCTCTCTCTCTCTCTCTCCCCCTCTCTCTCTCTCTCTCTCCCCCCTCTCTCTCTCACCCCTTCTCTCCCCCTCCCTCTCTCCCCCTCCCTCCCCCCTCTCCCTCTCTCCCCCTCTCTCTCTCCCCCTCTCTCGTGGCTCTGACTTCGTGAAGGTGGAGATACACAATCCTGGATGTGGGAGATCTCTGGATCACTCCTACGAGATCGATCGGCTGTCTCCGTGCTGTGGGCTTGTTCGAGAGAACTGTCCAGGGCTAAACAACAACAACAACAACATAAACACCCCAATTAAAAAAAAATCCATTCCATAGATTTTTTTTTTAGAATGTTTATTTACATACCGGCAGTATGTACAACAAACATAAACATAAGGGGTGAATTGCAATACAAAATTACAATCGGTACATTTTTTGTTACGAATCGAAAAATATAGGCTAAATGATTGTAAACAATTGTATAAAAAGCCATTAAATATACCTTTGACTTTGTATCAGTTCACTGCATCAATATATTAATGCACAAAAGAACAGCAATACTTTACATATAGATGCCTTAAAAACTTTGTCTGGCACTCAGTGGTCGAGCTTGGTATTGGTGGTTTATTTGCTTTTGTTTGTTTATTTTGTTTGTGGGGTCAGCACTCATTTGCTTGCTCATCATATCGAGAAAGGTCACTCACTGCTTTAAACTGTACACGTTATGGACAATAAATACAACCTTTCTTCGGACAAAGTTTGATATCGCTTCCACATTTAAATATTGTCTGAGCCGGTAGTAAAAAATATCACATTGTTATAAATTACATTTATCCGACGTGTCGACTGAAAAAAGAAAAACAAATAAATAGACAGCTCTGTGAGAAAACGATGTGGTGCGCCTTCATGTTCGAAGCCTGCCGGTTGTATACTGCGGCTTCGGAAAGGTGTTCACTTCCAGTTCAGCGCCCTCTTCCAGCTCCTCTTTGCTCATATCTATGGAGAGAAAAGGATCATCGACAAATTTACACAAAACCATTCAAAGTGAGTAACAACAACAACAACTATCCGTACACATTTACCCCCATTTTCAGCCTGTTTCCTTTGTCAAAAAGATTTTCATCTAATAACGAGCAGAAGCATCTGTCCATCCAATCATTATAAATCGTTCCTGCTGTATTAGGATAATAAAATGGTACCGCTGGAAAGCTAATAATCAATTTACTTGGAACAAAAATTTGTGTCCGTTTATCCTTAGAGGTGCCTGATTTAAAAGCCCATTTTTTCAGATTGAAGAAGAAGAAGCAAGAATTAGAGCTTTAATGTAGTGGTTCCTGCAGTTTGAGTAATAAAATGGTACCACTGGAAAGCTAATAATCCATTTACTTGGGGAAAACAATTGTATCCGTTTAATCATCAAGATGCCAAGTTTAAAAGCGCTCTCTAGAATTGCAGAAGAAGAAGCGGGAATCAGAGCTTCATGCAGTGGTTCAAACCGTATTACTTATTATTCTACGACAGCAAAAACCCTTTAGCAAGACAAGGAAGGAGCACACAAAATTATATATAGTAATACTTCTCAAAGCAATGTAAAAAAAATATAAAGGGACACTGAAGGAGCACACAAACAACACCAACAACAACCACAGTCACCACGGAGAAACAACAACAATCACGTGTTGAAAAAGAGAAAAAAAATTCATTTTTTACTTCATTTTATATCTTTATTGAGATTCACAAATAGACATGCAATATGTTTGTGAAGTACAACCTGCTGTCTTTTAATAAAACCCCTCAGCCAAGCGAGGGGTAGGCACACCAAGTGTTATAAAAAGCGATTAAAGCACACAAGTCTACTTAGATATCGTGAAACCACCAGGCTTTTGATCATCACTAGCTAATGCATATCGATTTGGGATTATATTACAAATGTTTCAGCTCGTTTGTGCAGCTGTGCCACGGATGCAGTGCCCCTGCACATTTCCGTTTGAATTTGTTCAGGGTTCCGGCAAAAAAAAACGTCCAATCTTCATTGAAAGACACCGCGCGGGTTCTTAAACGTCCGACAACAACCGCGTGCATACGGGACACCCCACCCGGATTAAGGTCCATCCGATAAACACACTCATCGATACAATGTCCTGCCTGCAAAGCATCGATCAGATAACGGATAGTTAATAGTTTGGTTTGGAATCAAACCCACATGGGACAGTTCTCAGGCAAGTGCTCTACCAGCTCTGCCATTCTGTAGACCTCAAGCTTTCAATCATGCAAATTGATCAACAATTGATAATCATTGTGTAGGTCTAATTCAATAAACAACGTCTGCGTGTTATTATTTTGTTATGGTGCATAGCATGCATTCCATTGAATGATCAAATTGGCTCAACCAAATATTGATAGACACGAGCCTATGGTCATGGAATAGCTGCCTGCACAAGTCCACGTATTCCTCACAAGTAGTGGTTTTAGAGTGGAGGACATTGGGCTGACATCCCAGAAGTTTCAGGTTTAGATCCAGTTGAAGGCACAAGCATCAATTATTAGGATTCAATGCTTTAGGACTTCCAATGAGAGTTATTACAAAGAAAACGACAATGTCATGATAGTATATTGTCGATAAAACCCAGGTGACCTCCAGGAAGGAGATACTCTGCTTGTCCTGCCTTATGCATTCCTTTCTGTATGAAGGCGACATGGAAAGAATAAACTGGAGCAGAAGCCTAAACAATTTTTATGAACACGAAGTGGCCCGTTGGTCCAAATTTTCATTCTTCTTATCGGCCTTGTAGCATACCTGCCCGAGGTACTGCTTGAGCATTAGTTTACCTTTCACCAAGGCCAAATGTGCTTGGGCCATGGCGGGTTGGGAGTGGGGGGGATGAGGGAAGGGAAGGGGAATTGAACATTCGATATTATTATTGGCAAAATGATACTAATATTATTATTGTTGTTAATATTATTAGTATTAATTAATAACATTTTAAACTAGATGGTATTCTTAGAATACTTACCCTGCACAGTCAACTTGTTGCGAGCCAACTCTTCTGTTTTTGAACGTTTTTTTTCTTTGATCCAAAATGGCTGCCAGACCACGTGAGCAATTACATCATAAATTTATATTCTCTAATATAATTGTTGCATAGATCACGCTCAATAAATTTCAAAATGATCAGACTAAGCGTTGCCTTGTCAAATTATGACATCATAATTACCACACCAATGACATCATCGTTAACAACACCTATTCCCCATGCGGAGTTCTTTACAATGAGCCACGTTTCAATTTTTTCCATGGAGCGGTTTTGGAGATATAGAGGTGTAACTTTTTCCGTTTTTCCAAGATGATACCTGTACCACGTGACCTAATACATCATAATTATCATTAAAATATTATACAGGAGGAGACGCTTATATGGTGAAAATTTAGTGTCCATCAGACCAACAGTTGCAGAGAAAAAAAAATTAATACTGATTGGATGAAGCATTATACTTGTCGAATTATGACGTCATAACGAAGGCATTGATGACATCATCACTAACACATCTTATTCACCATGGGGAGTTCTTTAGGATGAGCCATGTTTCAATTTTTTCCATGGAGCGGTTTCAGAGATATGGAGGTGCAACATTTTTCGATTTTTCCAAGATGGCGCCTGTACCACGTATGGTACAAATTTCGGAGGAGGCACTCCTATGGTACAAATTTTGTGTCCATCGGACTAACAGTTGCAGAGGAATTTTTTTTTCATACTGATCAGATCAAGCATTGTATTTGTCGAATTTTGACGTCATAATGAAGGCACCATTGACATCATCATCAACATATCTTATGCCCCATGGGGAGTACTTGAAAATGAGCCTTGTGTCAACTTTTTCCATTGAGTGGTTTGGGAGATATAGAGGTGTAATGTTGTTCCAAGATGGCGTCTGTACCACGTAACCTATGACGTTATAATTATGAATAAAAAAATTATACATGTGGAGCGCTCCTACCGTAAAATGTCGTGCCAATCGGACCAACGGTTGCCGAGAAAATGAATTTTTAAAATGCAGACATGTACGTTGCATGTACGCAACCGAATACTTAACACTGCCTTTCGCTTCGCGAGCGCAGGGTTATAACATTTTTTCCTGAAAGTCCTTGCAGTGTCCATTTGTTTTATATCGTTTCCCTCTCCCTCTCCCCTCCCCCACCCCCCAGCCCCTGTCTGTCTCCAGCTCCCTTTATTATACGTTTTATTTGTTTTTTTTGTCTGTGTCTTTGTTGTTGTATGTGTTGCTCTTACACAAGACTCGACTTTGCATACAAAAAATAAAATAATAATAATTTTTTTACGGCGTAGCCCATAGGGCAAAGCCATCTAGAACAGTGTTTGTCCGTTCGTATGTCCCCTCAAATGTATACCAATCAGAGCTGAGGATATGGTCACATGATATGATTCATGAGGGTGATGTGATTACGTCTGATGTCATTACAGCGATACGGCGGCTGACTCTCCACACACCGCCACTTTGATTCCAATTTCGTTCAGGCCAAACATATCGTTGAACCTGTCATATATCACAATCGCCATGCTCTACCTTTTCGTTTTTCATTCAGTGTGAAACACAAACAAACCAATTGTTAAAATGACCATCAAATATCGAAAGCATCTGCGTTATGTCTCTTCCAACAAAACGGTACGTATCGGCCTTAGGCTTCATGCCTCACCTACGGGCCGTTTCAGACAAATTAAGCCCAGGTTTCTTAATACAGTAGTGTATCGTTTCAGTAGTATCATTTTCTTGATAATAATAATAATAATATAGTAAATATAACCATAATACTTTAATCCCAATGTAGTGAATGGAAAGTTATTGGATTGAAGCGGTGTATGCTTCATGAATCAATGATAAGCATTGTAACCGCAGAACTAAGGAATTAGCCTCGGTTTTTTTTTATAGTAATAGTATTTTCGTAATAATGATAACGTAACGTTAATATTATAGTAAATGTAATCGTAACACTAATCACTTCGTAGTGACTGCAAAGTTACTAGAGGTTAAAATATATCGTCTTTATATTAAAGTAGCGGCAGTTTTGTGTCAAGCTACGTCATTATGTCTAGTATCAATCAAGCCTGGTTACGCCGCTGTGAGACTTTCGTTCTTGTTTTTTATATACTTGGTTACAATGTTATCATTGTTTTTGTTATCACCCTCGCCTGAGGACAGGGTATTGCATTTGACTAACTTGACGTTTGTTACTTGCAAAATCGAAGATTTTTCAAGTATATTGGTCGGTTGCATTTGTTATTCTGTCTGTTTGTCTGTCTGTTTGTTTTCACATCCTTGCAAGTATCGTGCTCTGCATGAAGTCTTCGTGTTTGTCTGTTTGTTACTTGCGAAAATCGAAGATTTTTCAAGTAAATATGGTTGGTCTTGTGTGTTATTCTGTCTGTCTGCCTGTTTGTCTGTCGCCTACAGGTCAAAATTTTCAACCAATCTTCACGAAACATCACCAAATGGTAGAGTTGGTAGTAAGCCAACCCTATTCAACCCTATTGCCAACTGAATTCAACCCTATTGTTTTTGGGATCAAAAGGTCAATAGGTCAACATAGGCCACAGGTCACCAAATTGTCAAATTTCTAAAATCCTCAATTTTCATCCCATTGACTTGAAATTTGAAGAGGATTTGCATATCTGGTCACTGACTTCAAGCACCAAGTATTTTTGAGGTCAACATGGGCCAAAAGGTCAACATAGGCCAGATTTCTAAAATCCTCAATTTTTATCCGATTAACTTGGAATTTTAAGAGGATTTGCATATCTGGTCACTGACTTCAAGCACCAAGTATCTTTGAGGTCAACATGGGCCAAAAGGTCAACATAGGCCAGATTTCTAAAATCCTCAATTTTTATCCGATTAACTTGAAATTTTAAGAGTATTTGCATATCTGGTCACTGAATTCAATCACCAATTTTATTTTAGGTCAACATAGGCCAAATTTCTAAAATCCTCAATTTTTATCCGATGAACTTGAAATTTTAAGAGGATTTGCATATCTGGTCATTGAATTCAATCACCAATTTTATTTTAGGTCAACATAGGCCAAATTTCTAAAATCCTCAATTTTCATCCCATTGACTTGAATTTGAAGAGGACTTGCATATCTGGTCACTGACTTCAACCACCAAGTATTTTTGAGGTCAACATAGGCCAAAAGGTCAGCATTGGCCAGATTTCTAAAATCCTCAATTTTTATCCGATTAACTTGAAATTTGAAGAGGATTTCCATATCTGGTCACTGATTTCAACCCCCAACTATTTTTGAGGTCAACAAAGGCCAAAAGGTCAAAATAGGCCAGATTTCTAAAATCCTCAATTTTCATCTGATTGGCTTGAAATTTGAAGAGAATTTGCATATCTGGACACTGAATTCAACCACCAAAATTCAACCAAATTTTTGAGGTCAACATAGGCCAAAAGGTCAAAATAGGCCGAATTTCTAAAATCCTCAATTTTCATCTGATTGATTTCAAATTTTAAGAAGATTTGCATACCAAGTCACTGAATTCAACCTCCAATTATTTTGAGGGCATCATAGGCCAACAACTTATTTCAGGGATTTTGCAAGTATCGTGCTATGTACAACATATTTCTTGTTTGTTTGTTTGTTTGTCCGCACAGAATAAATATGATTTTCTCTGCAACCGTTGGGTCCGATTGACAGGAGATTTTCACAATAGGTGCAACGCCACCTGTAGAATTTTATAATGATAATTATGACGTCATAGGTCACGTGATATGGAAAAACCGAAAAACTTGGCACCTCTATATCTCTGAAAGCGCTGCATAGAAAAAATTGAGACATGGCTCATTGTAAAGAAATCTCCATATGGAATAACATGTTAATGATGATGTCGTAGATGCCTCCATTATGACGTCATAATTCGACAAGTACAAAACTTAATCCGATCAAGATGAAATTTCTTGAGCATCATCTGTGGATAAATTGGTGGAGGTAAAAACAATAATGATGACGTCATCGGTCACATGGTTCGGCCGCCATATTTGTTTTAACACAAAAGCCTTAAAAAACACTGAAAACACGTTATTGCGAGGGTCTGCAATCTCTGATTGCTCTTTCTAGTTTATTTTGTAAATTAGAATACCCTGCCTTGGAAGGACCTATTAAGCTGCTCTACACACCTTAACATGGAGCACGTTTATAAACATGGGAATTCTTCTGGATTATTTGTAATAAGTTATCCTAATCAACTCAGGAGTTCATAACAATCATTTCGGTGTATCACATTCCACATCAGGAAGCTCGAGTGGAACTCCACAAAAAACAGCACACACACACTCACACACCTCATCTATTTATAGTAGATACAGCACACACCCCAGTCTAAGATAACAAGTTAATGTACAACTGGAGCTACTGAGCAGGTTTTCGATGAGTCGAAAAGTCTTCTGAGCACAACTCGGTCTTCCCACCACCAACGCACAGATACTGACTATATTTCAAACCATTTCACAGTTTGATTTTTTGTTTAAAGATTGTAGTAAGTGTAGATATCAAAGTTAGATTATTGTGTATATATAATGGGGGGCGGGAGTGAGGGAGTGGAGGGAAAAACACGTGGCACTTCGACATACCACTGCAGTCCCCGCCATGCTTTATCTCCAGGTAGACACCACGAGAACACGCAGAGCTTCTGAGCGCACAAGGATTTGTGTAGGTGACATTGTCTGACCCACACACGGGTTCAGCCAGCGCTGTCTCTCGACATATGTCATTGCACCGTGAGCAGCGATGAGTTTTCATTTCACTGTCCCAGAGACACTTCTTCCCAACTCCACAGATGATGTCATCACAGGATTTGGACACTAGTGGGACAAGCATGAGCATCATATTCAAGGCGTTTAAACATCCTTCATTGGACAATGCACAAATGCTGCTATTATTATATAAACTACAAATTACAAATATAATATATTACAAAATATAAATAATACAATATAATAAAATATAATAAATTACTACATAAATTACTAATAATTACTAATAATTATCCCCTAAGTATTCGTGCAGGTCGCACAAGATCTGCCAGCAACCCTCTTATGGTTAAACTGCCAAAATCAAGACTCTCTGCTCACCTTCACTCCTTCATTCTCCTTTTCTCCCTCCTCTGGAACAAACTCCGTCACTCTCTTCAATCCCACTCCTCCCTCCAGGTCTTTAAAATAGCTGTTCACCACCTTCTCTTATCTTCCCCAATCCAAAACCTTGATCTTTTCTACCCCCGCTAATTCACCCTAGAAACACTTTTTTGAAATACCGACTTCTTTCCTGGAAGTCCTTGCAGTGTCCATGTGTTTTATACCTCTCCCACCCCCTCCCCCTTCCTATGCCTCCTCCCCCCAAGTCCTCCCCCCCCACCCCCCCGCCGATGTCCATGTTCTTTACTGTTGTACTTGTGTGCTTCCCTCTCTCTCCCCATCTTGTCTCCCGCTCTCTTTATTATATATTTTTATGTATCCGTTTTTTTTTTTGTGATTAACGTTAGCTCTTACACGAGCCTCGATGTTGTATACAAAAAAAAAAAAAATCGAGGTACTACGTATTTGGGACAAAATGTGTGACTGCAAGGATGGGGTGAGTGGGTGCATATGCAAATATCAATGACGGATAAGACTTTTGAAAAATCAAATGCTGTTTAAATTTGGGGGGCAAATGTCAATACCCAAACAAGCTCAATGATTGGGGGTGTATATATCAATGAAATATATATATATACACCCCCAGCCTGCACCCCCACCCCCCACCAAAGAGAAAAAAATATATATATATGTACATATATATATATACCCCCCCCCCCAAAGAAATACATATATATATATATACACCCCCACCACTCCCCCCCCCCCACCAAAAAAAAATATATATATATATACATACACACACCCAAATGCCTATGTGATTTAAATATGTTGAAACAGCATCATGGGGCAAGCACTCAGAGCAAACACCGAATAGACAGACACCTCCTCACCCACTCCCCTCCAAAGGCCATTCTCACCTAAATCCTATTTACGACGAACACACAATTCTCAAACTATTCCTCAACCATCTTTAATCCTCATTACTAGTTTCCAACCATTGAAACATCGTGTTCATAAAGAAAACTAAATTCATTCGAGCACCAAACTCGCATGAAGTCCTACCCAGAACAGTCGCTCAGTCACATTATTGAGTGACCAATAAAACATAAACATAAATGTGTAAAGTACATTCTGTTCCAAATCCATGAGCATCTCCCTCTCCCACTTTTTCCCTAGATCCCTTCCCAAAGTAGTGTGCATGCCATTCTGCAGGACAAACAAATCCCCAGGGACTCGCGCAAAGCCAGTGGAATAAACAGGTACAAGCATGGGTGGGGATGGGTGTGGGAAGGTCATCTGGGAGCATCCAGCATGACTCGGTGGAGGGAGCTGTGCATGTGCAAGTCTCACATTCATGAGAGCACGGTCCTTTGTACGCCATGCCGATGGAGCGTCCGTGCAGGCACGTGGCACGGCGAAGATGGCAGACACTTGCATACGTGACCCCATCCTTGCCGCAGATGTTCTGCTCAACGGACAGAGGTTCGGCGCACGGGCGAAGGTTGCAGAGCACACAATGAGCGTTGCTGTTCTGGTCAAGAACGCAGAAGGTGCCTCCTCGGCAGACAACGTCTTTGCATGACCCTGTCCAAGAATAAATGAAACACTGGAACTGTGAGATCAGTTACACAACACAAGCGCTCAAAGTTACGGACTTCATTCCCTATTGTACCGAGTTGCTCCAAATCTTATCCTGAAAGTCTTCAAAAATTATACCCCAATTCAAACGTAACCAAACTTTCCTTCCAGTTTTACTCATGCACCTTTCGATGAAGTTCTACCAGAACTACCGTCCCACTCGAATTCTGCATACATACTCAATTCAACTACCATTGACCAATTATATTTACTTCAACATCCTCCACTACAGAAAGTACTGATTGACAGATTTTGACCATAATCTGTTGCAGGGAGTCAGGGTGACCCTTAAGCGGGCCATGTCCTTGCGTTTAAGTTTAAACACAACTTTTTGTCTGGTGGTGAAATGCAGATAAATTAGCTCCCTTGATTTGAAATTCGCTGTTATTTTTCACTGCAAATCTGTTCAAAGCAAGTTATTTGAGAAGCTTGAAGTTGACGATAGACAATTCTGGGGTGAGGACCCCTAGTCTAGACTCCCCCGGTGCATATGTCCTTTTCATACATCTTACTCTGACATTTCCCCGAGTATTGATGCTCCAAGCCAGACATTCCACGGCACCGCGCCCGCAGCAACGCGCACTCGTCGCGGTAGGTTTTGCCATCCGTGCCACACACCGGTCCCCGAATGGTGTTGGCACACTCTGGGGCGCACACACAGCGTGGCTTGTTCCTGCGGCTCATACGGCACTGCTTCCCCGGGCCGCAGTCCACGTTTTCACAAGTTTCTGCGGCACACGCGGTCATCTCCATGAGCACCTGCTAGACAGGGTCAACACCTTACGAGTGAGGGCACCGTTAAGTTTGTTTTCCAAAAAAATGGACATTGCATCCACCGCCATGTAATGTTCATCTCCGGGGTATCCGACAAATAAATTCCGAAGAGCAGAAATACTCGAGTGCCGACTTGCGCCTGGTACAGCAGATGTTTATGGAGAAACATGAACGCAAAGATAGAGCAAGTGAGGAAATGGTTGACTCTCACCAATTGGAAGAGATTAGTCCCGGATATCATGTGAATTGGTGACATTAGAATTGGCGAGGAGCCCCTTTTTGCTGATCAACATTAATTCGCACTGATGTATCGGTAGTTTGACAGAGTTTGATTTGTCGGTTAGCATCCAGATTGCCAAAAATATAAATCGCATTAGTTAGTCCATCCATCTTGGTGAAAGTCGAATTCCTGGACTTCACCAGGTATACGAGTTCTTTCCAAGGAACTTCAATGCAGGATGAGGAAGAAGCGTTCGGCCCATCAAGCCAGCACAATGGCTGCCAACCAATGGTTGCTTGTCCATCCTCAACCTTTTTAAAAATGCTGAGTGTTAAGCATGTTAACTAGAGCAGCACATACCATTTTTAATGTCTTTGGTATGACTTGGATTCGAACCACCGACCACCCAGATTCAGCAGATGCTCTAAACATTACGCCACCGAGTCTGGTTGCGGATCTCTTGATGTAGATTTGTCAAATCTGATTCTTTAGTTTCTGAAAGCTTTCAAAATTAGCTACTTCTCTAAAAAGAAACCGGTAACGTGAGTAACCCATGGCACACAGTTAATGTTTTCTCCATGGACTAGTGGTCATTCGCTTGCCACCTCCACCCCACGTGCATCATAATGGATACATGACTGCGCTGGCCCTTTGTTTTTGCCTTTTGATCTTTATATTTTTACAACTGCATTAAGTGAAATAAAATGTATTTCATAACAGCTTACATTTTCCCTTGCACCTTTGAAAGTAATGCTTGGAGAATTTTTGAAGCTCTGAGAGGTCAAAAAGTATGTAGAACATTCCCAATTGGTAGTTGTGCAAAACGTTCGGCAAACTTTTGGCCACCTATCGTGAATGCATTTTTAAAAATAAACACACACAGACACAATGTGTTTAGAATAGAAAAAGAAAAAACGAAAAGACAAAAGGAAATGTTTCACATGAAGAAAAATCAATAGGGGGGGCTGGAGGGAGAGAGAGAGACTTTTTTTTTGACTTTTGTGTCCTTTTATTATAAAAGTATTGCTGCGGTTTTGAGATTGGCACATTGAAGTCAATAAATGTTAGAGGTTTGCCCCCCATAGTTAGTCACGCGAGCAACATATAGGCCCATTTGTAGTATAGTTACGTCTTAGTATGTGTAAGAATAGGCCATTTCCCCTCTTAGTACCTGCGTTGTGTAAAGACAGGAGAATAGGCCCTCCATTCATTTTGCATATACCTCCATTCTACCTCTATGGGCGCAATCCATCCTGCGTCCCATTTGGCTCTCCACTAGTCAAGTTAACACGAGGCAGGGCCTCGAAAGGTGAAGGAGGGTTGAGCTCGGCGCGGCAGCAGTGGGGACGGTAAGAATGAACCAGACAATCAGAGCTCGAGCGGCATGGCGTGAGATGGCGTGGTGAAGAGCGCCTGGTGAGTTCCAGAGGGTTCGAAGGGCGTGGTATATATAACCCGATGCGAAAAGCCCTCGGAAGGACTTGCAGAGGATAAGTGCGTGGTAAAGGACTTGCAGAGGATAAGCGCGTGGTAAAGGACTCATGGAGGGAAGGACTTGCAGAGAGGGAGCTCGATAACAGGACCTCGCAGAGGGGAGGACTCACAGAGGAAAAGACTTGAGAGTTATCGAGCGAGGTGCGCTGAGCTTGTGCGGAGTTTATGAGAGGATTCTAAGGAGATGCGCTTGGAAAGGATCCTTCGCACTGTATGAACTTTGTTACGTGGAATACGTGGGCGCAGACAGGGCATTGATAACTCACGCGGTTCGGCCAAAGCGAGTGAACATGGCTGAGTAACCGCCAGCCGTGCAAAGTCCGCCCCCTACCGTTCGCCCCGAGATTACCCGCTTTGTTCGAGCGACACGATACGCGGTCCTGCCTTCTCCTACCTCCATCTTCACAGGACGTGCCGGGGACCGTGGAGAGCCGGACGGGGCCGATCCTGGACGACCAAGCCGGCGCGTTCGGCCTGAACAGCATCCTGCCCATCTGCAATCCCCGTGTGAGTGTGTGTGTCAGACGGGCCCGTTGTCCTGGGGGTATTAAGTATAAGACTGTATAAGGATTGCTCTGTGTCTCTTCCTCCTGTGCTGTAAATACGTGCGTAATAATTAAACCAATTTGTTCTTCCTTTTTTTTCCAATTCGATCACCTTTGTGATTTCTCCATTGACTAAGCGTGGTACGAATAAGATCACTCCAATCGGGTCTAGTAATTATAAATAGCACGGATCACGTGTACGCAAACCGCTCGGCCTATCACCATCACACATGGTTTGTGCGAGGCTTATTTCCTCGCTTCCAGGGCAGCGCTAGTACTTAGGTAACAGCGAATTTGGTCCCGAAACCCTATTTAGCGCTGTCCGGAAGGGACATAATAGGTCTCGGGTCACGCCAGGTCAGTAAAGACAAGGGGATTAATCCCCCCTTGATAAGGGGAGAAGGCCGGCGGCAGATCCACAACAGTATAAAACCAAAAGTATTCCAACTCCACTTTACACAAGTGAATAAAAAAATGTATGCTAAATTAAAAAGGCAATGTAGGGATGACAAACTACAGTCTAAAAAAGGTCCTAAACAAGATAGGGATGATGTTGGTTTAGAGAGTAGCTAACAGTATTGCCATCACATAACAATCCAGACATCAGAGCCTCATTTACACTTCATCAGTTATTGCTTCAAACTTTTACAAACACTCCACTGGTTACAACAGTACTTGATTACTCCTGTAGAGTAGCCACATAATGAGACTATAAATTAGCAGCCGGAGTACAATGTTATAATATCAGTACATGATCATCAACTTCTTACAAACTGCATGAACATCTCTAATAACAGCATTCTATAATTACCTGCATTTGTGATTGGTTACTCTAAGTTGATAAAAAAGAAAAGTAGGAAAGACAACTGAAGCTGCAAGAAGTCCCTGAAATTATATTGGAGATTCTTATACTTATGCAGAAATGAAATATAGGAGCTTCTAATACTTTGAGCTCGGCCTAGCCCTAGACAATAGTCTGGGGGAAGTGATGTCGGGATTGTTATGTGATGGCAATACTGTTAGCTACTCTCTAAACCAACATCATCCCTATCTTGTTTAGGACATTTTTTAGACTGTAGTTTGTCATCCCTACATTGCCTTTTTAATTTAGCATAATTTTTTTTTATTCACTTGTTTCTGTAATTTTTCACAATGTGGAACAACACAATGTTATGGTACTCAGAGGATACCAAATCTTGGAGCAAAAGTGCCAAGATATCTTAGTCAGCAATGTCAAACACTGCACATGTGTTCCTATATTGTCTTCCGTAACCCTGACTGTATCTTGCAGCTCTGTCTTATTGCTCGTTTCTCAAAGAGTAATGTCTTCATCCAGCCTCAGGCCACACAATGACCTGCACTTAGAAACGCCAAAATAACTGGTGTGGTTTCCCTCTAACCAATAGGGCGGGGACAGAGGGGAGGGGCGGAGCCTCTCAAAGGAATTTATTTATACACGGTCGGACGTGAAAAACACTCGTGGTTTTTACTGTTTTGTTTACTTGGTGTCAATAAAACTTATTATACACTCGAACTGCAAGTGTACTCGATAAACTACTATGAGAGTATGAAAAGATACTCCAACTTTTGTTTTGTATCAGTGGGTGGGGCCGGCATTTTTTATCCACGTCATCCCTACGTCCGTACGTCGAGTGCACAGTGCCAGCACACTCTCTGATAATAGTTTTGTAAAATTAACTTCAATGAAGAACTTTATCAAGACAAGATGTAAGTATTTATCTGAAGTATCCAAATCCTGGTTCTGGAAAATCAGAAGACCTCGATAATACTTGAGTAGATTCTCGTCAGACAAAAATACATCACTATATATGTATTATCAGAAAGACGTTAGTCAAGCACACTGTACACGTGACAGGCTTTCTTATCTGCGGATACGCATAGCAAGGTTCAGGGTTGATCGAGTAGGTGTGGGGAAGAGTGTGACCTTGCCAAACTACGATGGCCTCGGTTGAGCACGAGAGAACACGCTCTGAGAGAGTACCTGCAAATATTTAACTGTAGAAATGAACTGGAGAAACAAATTATAACAAAGGATTCTGCACCAAGTGAAACTCCAGTCATTGCTATTGAGAGAGGCTCAGCTCAGAAATACACCGTCTGAAAAATTATTATAATACTTGAGTAGATGATGTTCTACTACTGATTTACAAATGTTGTAGTACAAACTTCAAAGACGTGCTCACCAGTGGCGTCGTGGGTGTCTGGCATAATTTTATATTTTCTTTAAATAACAATTTTCGCTCTTCCCCTCCCCCCCCCCCTCTCCCCAACCCCCTGCTTCCATGTTCCTCTCCCAAATCCACAATCACAGTAGCCATAGGTAATAGGGCATAGACATAAGGAAACTAGGATCTTTATATTTAAATATCAATTAATTGACCATTGACCACCCCAGGCGATGCAGTATGCCAAAACAAAGATGAAAGGATCACTAAATGTCAGTTCAAAACTTATTAAACTAGGGGGCCCGTTGGTCCATTGGATCAAATTTTAATTGGGGACTTTTGGATCTTCGAGAACTTTTGAGTCATCAGGGTCATCTGGGTCTTTTTGGTCATCAAGGACTTTTGGGTCATTGGGGACTTTTGGGTGATTTGGGTCATCAGGGACCTTTGGGTCATCAAGGACTTTGTGGTTTCCTTGAGGACTTTTGGGTCCTTGGAGACTTTTGTGTCTTTTGGGTCCTCAGGGACTTTTGGGTCATCTGGGTCTTTAAGGTCATCTGGGTCATCTGTGTTAAAGGGTCTTCCAAGGTCTAAGCCCTAAGGTGTCTCAGCAGTCTAAAGGTTTAAAAGGTACATTTGAATAGTACTTAATTAATTGACGTCAAAAAGTATGACACACATATACACACACACGCACGTACGCGCGCACACGCACACAAAAACACACACACACACACACACACACATACACGTCCATTTAAAGTAGATTAAATTCCTGTGGATTCCTTGTTCAGGCCGTTTATACGACGCCATTTCATGTTGCGCCGATGTAACGAATCTGGCGCAGAGAAACCGTGACTTGAGATTGTTATTGATCACGTGGTTTGCTTTTGCCTTGATCCGTGACTGGAGGGATGGTGATCACGTGTCCCGTATGCGGTGTATGGCACTGGTACCTCGCTATTATGTTATTTTTATACATGTAACAATGAAAAACAAGGCATTTCCCGAGACATGATATTTCTGCTGATATTATTTGATCCCACATAACATTATCACGCGTAACACCGACACTGAGGCAAATGTGTCTAGTGGCTCCACCCCCATCAAGCTGATTGACAGTCATAGCCACACCTACCCCAGCCCTATTATTTTACATAGGAATGTAGTTTTACGTACTTTTCGTGGAATCCTTTCAAGCTACCAGAATTATAATACCAAAGGATGTTGCAGGAAGTAAAACTCTATCGAATGGTATCAGAATCATTGCCATTGATAGAGGCAGCTCGGAAAAATGCCGTCTGAAGAAGATTATTATTATTATTATGAACAAGAAGATGAATTCCCGGGTTTGACCGATCCCGTTTTTTCGCTTTATTTTGCTTGTTCTATGGTCTGGAGAACTGAAAAGGGATCCCTACCTCGACAATCAGCTGAACAGACCAGGTAGGCTCTCATATGTAGCCGAAGCGAGTTTTTAAAGAAGATAATCCACCTTTAGTTTTGTATGTAGCAGATGGGAGCGACATTTTTTTCCCGCGCCATCCCTACATAGAGAGTACTAGCGTACTCTGATACAAATCAAAACCTCATTTCCAATGCATTTGCACAAAACACCCCCCATGCCCCATAACTCTTCGAACACAAGAAGGTTCCCCATGTTTACATGATAAGCATGTTCGAGCTTTATACTTGCTGACACCATCCCTATAAAACAAAAAAGTGCATTTTCATTTTTTTCACTACCTAATCTTGCTTTTCTGGTTTTATAAATTGCAAGCCTAGCAATTCCAAGCAAAAAATTCAAAAGCAAGATCACAGATTATTTTCTCGTGTTGCATGCAAGTCCGTAAACAAAGATTGTAACAGAAAAATCAATTTCGAATTTACAAAAGATTCGGCTCAAATACAGAAACAGAGATGACAATCTCTTGCACTCAATAAACGCATGGTACAAATGCTCTACACTACCACAAAAGGGACATAAATTAGACACAGCAGGGTTAAACTTCTGGACTAACACCTGTGTGGCCAGGGCGTAATGGACCAGTCTCCAATTTAGGTCTCCTGTACGTCCGACAGTAGGACACCTGTACATTTCATCCCAATTTGGAGTGAGAAATGCTCCTGCAGGTAAAAGCTATTTCCACTGGTCTCTTAAGGGTGCCGCACAGCCTGGTAAGCACACCTATAGACAAATTCTGTACATTGCCCTTTTCCCCGTGACGTGGAACGCACCGGATTCTTTAGTTTTGCAAAAAAATGTAATGCCTCCAGAATTTGTGGGAAATATTTTTGACACAATTCCCTCTCTCCCCAGTAGTTCATAAGGGTTGTCAATAGCACAAGAAACACCCACCAAAAGTTGAATATTTTCAAGATTATAACTGCGCTTTTTGAGTGTATGGTAGTAACATCTTTAGTAACCTTCCCCATTGACCAGCCACATGTTGTTTTCTACACACATTCATGCATGGCTAATTCAGTCGCTAAGGTTTCTCTCAACATTAGGCACTGTCACCGATTCACAATACGTATTGTTTCATAAGTCTTCATCAGTGTGTACAACATTGCCAATAATACAATACCTGACATTCCTTCCATAAACATCCAGGAAATAATGTATCCGCCTCACATTTATCAAAAAGATTTTAGTTCACTAGAACCTGCAAATTGCGCACAGATATTACAAGGAGGGTTCAAGAAGACAGAAAAAATAATCTAATTTGTTTTTTGAAAGAAAAAAAATAATCTGGAACATTTCTTCAAGCCAGCCAAAAATGGTCAAATGACAACAAATTAAACCAAGGCAAAGCATTTAAAAATGCAGAGCCTCACAGGGATATATAGATTTCAGGAGATTTGAGAACCAGTGTGGACTTATTCACCCATTCACATATAGTACTTTTAACAATAGCTCTTTTTGTTCCTTCGGGAAGTTGCGAGACTTATAAGTCACCCAATATATTTTTTAAATCGCACCTGTGTCCGAAGGAAGCGGTTCATATTGGCATTTTTAATATGCAGTAGTCAAAGCCTAGAAACGAACGAACCAATTATAATTACCCTTTATAACCTCTTAGAATTACCCTTTAGAACTCTTTAGAACCCCTTAGAATTACCCATTAGAACCCTTTAGAATTACTCTTTATAACCCTTTAGAATCACCCCATAGAATTACCCTTTAGAATTGCCCATTATAATTAACCTTCAGCACCCTTTAGAGAATTATCTTTTAAAACCCTTTAGAATTACCCTTTATATCCCATTAGAACCCATTATAAATACACCTTATAATTACCATTTAGAATTAACCATTGGAAACCTCTAGAATTCGCCTTTAGAACCCATTAGGAATACCCTTTAGCACCGTTTATAATTACACCTTTGAACACAATTAGAATTACCTTTTAGCAGCCTTTAGAATTACACTTTAGAACCCATTATAATTACACCTTAAAATTACCATTTACAATTAACCTTTGGAACCCTCTAGAATTACCCTTTAGAACCCATTAGAATTATCATTTGGAACCCTTTAGAATTATCCTTTAGAACCCTCCAGAATAACACTTTCAAACACTTTGGAATTAAACACGGTGGGGTTCAAAGGTTCTTCTTCTTCATTTTTTAACCAATGGACAGATGTAAGGAAAAAAAGTCAAATATCGAAGCACCTCCACCGCTTGAAAATGATAGAACACACGCGATCAATCATCTTCAACTTAGACATAACATTCAATGTATAAAATCAACTTATACAAACAAAATTCATGGAATCCATCATTGCTTCAGATATCAAATCCTTCCTCTTCTCCAATGGCTTGATCTCTGATCGTCAATTTGGATTCAGACCAGGTCACTCTACTCTGGACATGCTGCTTCTGCTGTCTCAACAATGTATGGAGGTCCTCAATGCCAAACAGGAAATCAGAGCTGTCTCCCTTGACATATCACATGCCTTCAATGCGGTCGGGCACCCCGCTCTGCTCTCCAAACTCTCCTCCTATGGTATCCATGGAAATCTCCACGCATGGCTTGCGGACTTTCTCTCTGGTCATAGTCAAACATGTGGCCCTGAATGGGTTTCTCTCATCTCCCCCTTCCTGTTCAGGCTGGAGTTCCCCAAGGTAGTGTTCTGGGCCCTGTGCTTTTTCTGGTCTTCATCAATGATCTCTCCGACTCTCTGGAAAATCCTCTCTATCTCTTTGCTGATGACTCCACTCTCTGCCGTTCCATTCCTCATCCCTCAGATCGGCAGTCTGCAGCCTCCTCACTCTCTGCAGACCTGGACAAAATCACAGACTGGTCAAACAAGTGGAACATGTCTTTCAATCCTGATAAATCTCACACTCTTACTATGTGTCTCCGAAAAGACCGACTGGACAACCCTCCCATCTACTTTCTCAACAATCCTCTCCAAGAATTCTGTCACTCAAGCTTTTTGGTCTCACTATCTGCCATGATCTTTCCTGGGAAAACTACATTTCCAAGCTGGCCTCCAAAGCCAGTCGCCGACTGGGCATCCTCCGTCGCGTGAAGTTTTTCCTTGGCACACCTGAGCTTCTCACAACATGCAAGGCTTTCATCTGCAGCTAAATGGAATACTGCTCTCTCCTCTGGGCTGGTGCTCCTGCCTCACACCTAGCTCGGCTTCACGCTGTTGAAACCAAAGCTTTCGGAATCATTGGAATCTCCCGCGATGAAGCCGATTGTGAGGGCCTTACGCTCACTCACCACAGGTAGGTAGGTGGTCTTTCCGTCTTCTACCGACTCCTCTCTGGCCTTGCTCCCCCAGCTCTGTCTGTGCTCTGTCCCCCAAATATTCCTACAGGACACACAAGATCTGCCAGCAACCCTCTTCTGGTGAAACTGCCAAAATCAAGACTCTCTGCTCACCTTCACTCCTTCATTCCTCTTTACTCCTGCCTCTGGAACAAACTCCCTCACTCTCTTCAATCCCACTCCTCCCTCCAGGTCTTTAAAACAGCTGTTCACCACCATCTCTTATCTTCCCCCCATCCAAAACCTTGATCTTTTCTACCCCCACTAATTTCACCCCAGATACACTTTTTTGAAATACCAACTTCTGTCCTGGAAGTCCTAGCATTGTCCATGTGTTTTATACCTCTCCCACCCCCCCCCCCCCCACCCAATCCCAAGCCTCCTCCCCCAAAGCCATCTCACTCCCACAGATCTCCCGATGTCCCTGTTCTCTGTTGTTGTACTTGTGTGCTACCCTCTCTCTCCCCCATCTTGTCTCCCACTCCCTTTATTGTAGGTTTTGTGTGTCCGTTTTTTTATTGTTTTTTATGTGATTAATGTTAGGTCTTACACGAGCCTCGATCTTGTATACAAAAACAAACAAAACAAAAAAACAACAACTTTGGTTGAAAGTTATGCTTGATTTTGACAACTTTGTCAAACCGTGCCTATGGGTAGGTTGGGTGTGTTAACCAAGCTCGTCGGAATTAGGCCTTGCAACACGTCTCACCACTAGGCACTAGCAGTGTGGGAAAACGTGCTCAGGAACAGGTGCAGATAACTGACAGATTCCACATTCAAGGTACAAAATCAATTATGGTTACATTAGATGTACAAATGTTGTTGTTACATAAGAATTTTATTGATCGAACTGTCCTTAAGGATACGTCAAACAATATTAAAGCAGTCCGCCTACGAGCATTATATAAAACTAGCAACGGTGCCCACCCTACGGGCGGGGCGTCAATTGGGAGGCCCAAATGAAAAAGGCAAAATATCAGAAATTGAAGGCTTTTTTTTATTTTAAACGATTCATATAAACATCCGTTAAATCATATCACATGCAAATCATCAAAATCGAAACAGTACACATGGCGCCCATTTTGAAAAAAGATTGAATTCTGCAAAACGGAAGCGGCCGCTACACGTCTTTCTCAGTCGCGCGTTTATGTGTGAAGAGTGCGCGCCGAATCTGTAACACGGAAGCGGCCGCTACACCTGTTTCTCAGTCGCTTTGCACACGCTGCCATGTTACTTTGGAGCCGCACGTTTATATAGGAAGAGTTCGTCAGTAGTCGATCTACTCTCTCCTGGTACGTATAATTTCAACAAAAGCCACATCACTGTTCATATCGGTAAATACTCGTACCCTACTGCAAAGCCGCAATGAGCCGGCAAAGCCAAAGCCTCTTGCCACGATTTCCGTCTCAACTTCGGATATTTCCGGCCATGAAAAACTATCCCGTACGGCCGCGAGATTTCTAAAAAATAATTCTTCGTCAATTTTAGAATATTTGACGCCGTTTTCAGCGTCCGAAATGTGGTAATGAGCTTTTTTGAAATATTTTTTCAAATCCTCGAATCTCATTGGTTCCGGTGTTTGATGAAGATTTTCGTTGAAGATAACCAGGGCCCGTGCGGGCCCGGGGAACGAGGTTGGTCTTAAAGTATTTTAATTACAAATTAGAGGTGCATCAGATTGTGAATCAAACAAAGACGGGTGAAACAAACTCCTATTGAACTTTTTCGCAATTTTTTATGCATACTTCCGCATCCGCAAGATGGCGGCCTCCATGGAGCGATTTGGTGCGTCAAAGTTTCGAAATTCTCAAAGGATCCAACAAAATCTGGCTTTAAAAAAGTATTTTAATTACAAATTAGAGGTGCATCAGATGGTGAATCAAACAAAGACGGGTGAAACAAACTCCTATTGAACTTTTTCGCAATTTTTTATGCATACTTCCGCATCCGCAAGGTGGCGGCCTCCATGGAGCGATTTGGTGCGTCAAAGTTTCGAAATTCTCAAAGGATCCAGCAAAATCTGGCTTAAAAAAAGTATTTTAATTACAAATTAGAGGTGCATCAGATTGTGAATCAAACAAAGACGGGTGAAACAAACTCCTATTGAACTTTTTCGCAATTTTTTATGCATACTTCCGCATCCGCAAGATGGCGGCCTCCATGGAGCGATTTGGTGCGTCAAAGTTTCGAAATTCTCAAAGGATCCAACAAAATCTGGCTTTAAAAAAGTATTTTAATTACAAATTAGAGGTGCATCAGATGGTGAATCAAACAAAGACGGGTGAAACAAACTCCTATTGAACTTTTTCGCAATTTTTTATGCATACTTCCGCATCCGCAAGGTGGCGGCCTCCATGGAGCGATTTGGTGCGTCGAAGTTTCGAAATTCTCAAAGGATCC
Source organism: Myxine glutinosa (assembly GCF_964187855.1). Classification (NCBI taxonomy): domain Eukaryota; kingdom Metazoa; phylum Chordata; class Myxini; order Myxiniformes; family Myxinidae; genus Myxine; species Myxine glutinosa. The sequence continues at coordinate 103,016,784 of NC_136262.1, read as the reverse complement.
AGCAAAATCTGGCTTAAAAAAAGTATTTTAATTACAAATTAGAGGTGCATCAGATTGTGAATCAAACAAAGACGGGTGAAACAAACTCCTATTGAACTTTTTCGCAATTTTTTATGCATACTTCCGCATCCGCAAGATGGCGGCCTCCATGGAGCGATTTGGTGCGTCAAAGTTTCGAAATTCTCAAAGGATCCAACAAAATCTGGCTTTAAAAAAGTATTTTAATTACAAATTAGAGGTGCATCAGATGGTGAATCAAACAAAGACGGGTGAAACAAACTCCTATTGAACTTTTTCGCAATTTTTTATGCATACTTCCGCATCCGCAAGGTGGCGGCCTCCATGGAGCGATTTGGTGCGTCAAAGTTTCGAAATTCTCAAAGGATCCAGCAAAATCTGGCTTAAAAAAAGTATTTTAATTACAAATTAGAGGTGCATCAGATTGTGAATCAAACAAAGACGGGTGAAACAAACTCCTATTGAACTTTTTCGCAATTTTTTATGCATACTTCCGCATCCGCAAGGTGGCGGCCTCCATGGAGCGATTTGGTGCGTCAAAGCTTCGAAATTCTCAAAGGATCCAGCAAAATCTGGCTTTAAAAAAAGTATTTTAATTACAAATTAGAGGTGCATAAGATTGTGATTCAAACAAAGACGGGTGAACAAACTCCTATTTAACTTTTTCGCAATTTTTTATGCATACTTCCGCATCCGCAAGATGGCGGCCTCAATGGAGCGATTTCGTGCGTCAAAGCTTCAAAATTCTCAAAGGATCCAGCAAAATCTGGCTTTTCAACATAATACGTGCGCGTTCATTCACAACACCGGCTTCGCCGGCTATTATTCCATCGTGTTTGGAAAAACTGGAAAATTGGAAAAACAATATGGCCTATTTTACTCCCAGGTATACCTACCCAAAATATCATTACCTTCGAACGGACGGACGGACGGACATTTGGTGAATTATAGTAAGATTTGGTCTTCAGGCACAGGACAGACAGACAGACAGACACCTTCAGGATAGATTCCCTTACTGCAGCTCCACCACGTGTCGCGAGGATGAGCACGTAGTGCATTCCCATGCCAGAAATTGCCAACAGTGATTCTGTACCGGAACCTCAAGCACTCTGCCCAACATTCTTCTCCATCAGACTTTCCACGAGGATTCCACAAAGCCCTTCAACAAGCTATTCAGTCTGGAATGACCGATTGCTGCCGATCACGCTCCTCTGCCCTGATTAATTATCAAGGGAGCTTCGTTTCCCAGATCCCAAGCCTTCCTGTCCTGTCGCCATACCTGTACGACCAAGACCAGTGTGCGGAAAACGTTAACCTGCATGTCAGAGCCAAAACTAGCCAACGACACCTGGAGTTAGGGAAGGCATTACCCATCTACTCTGCCCCATCATCATCCCTAATCTTCCCTTTGGATCGTTTGCGTATTTAATGAGTGTTAATATTGAGGAATAAGATAGGTAAAGGTCTGAGGGAAGGGAATTGGATTTAGCACATTGTCTTTGGGGTTTCTTTATTTTACCTTATTTCAGCTCCACCCTTTCTATTTTGCCTTTTCCTGTGAATAAATGTTTTTAGTTGGTTTCATTGTCGCTCCAACTGACGTACCCCCGTTCGTCCACTCGGGGATAAATTGGGTTTAATCCGATAACAATAAATGTCAGGTTGCACCTTTGTCTGGCCGGTATGTGAAATTCCGCAAGTCTGCTCATTTATAATTACATTAACGGTCGTGGTGATCAAATGGATAAGGATAAAGATCACCTCTTGACCGCTCCGCTATCTTCGCAAGTCTAATTACTGTCAGCAAGACATGTGGTTGCCTCTAATTTGGTTTCTCCTGACATTCTAAATTGGCGCAGCTCCGTGATGCGAGGCACAACACCTTTGGTGTCAGGAGTGGGATCTTCGACTGAGGTTCGAATCCCACATGGACCTAGGTTTGAAATCTTGGAGTGTGATTTCACCTGGTGACCTCCAGGGGTGGAGTCACAATGTTTATAAAATTCAAATTTTAAAGTGAGCACTTGGCTCAAAATTTGTTTTATTTTCAATCGGGTTTTGTTTTTCATTTTCATTATTTAGAATGTGATGGATGATGAACGTGAACTAAACATTTGGGACAAGGATTGGTTCGACAGAGCTCCCACCTCTGAAGACATGGAAACCTCTGAAGACAGTGAAATGGAGACACTCGCTCTCTCCTGCCCCTTCCCGAACAGCCTGACCCTTCTCCCCAGCACAACAACCCACAGTGGCCTGGTCTCCCCGAGAAGTTCACTTCCTCAAAGCAACAGTGCTGCACTGATTCCCCCAAGGGGGCTACCTTCTGCCCCCAAATAGTGGTCATGCTGGAGGCAAAATTTGAGGCCAACATGAAGGCCAGGATGGCCAACATGGCAAACAAAATGGTAGCCAGCATAGGGCCACAATGGAGAAAAATCCAGAAGCCAAATTTTAGGCTTGTCACAAAGTGATGGCTGATATGAAGGCCGAGGTGGCTGGCATGGCAAATAAATTGGAGGCTGGGCAAAAGAGTTGGCGGAAGGCCAGTGGAAAATGGCAGGAGATATGATGACCGAGATGGCCGATATGAAGGCGGAGTTTGAAAGCAGACGGGGAGTGGGTGCTGACTTTAGGACTAACTTCCGAGAGATCAAGGATGACCCAGACAAGGTGGCAGCCCAGCCACCAAAGATAGTGGCTGATTGGCAGACGGCAGCTGAACCACCCAATTTGGTAGCTGGTCCACCACAGCATATGGAGGTTGAGACACAAGGAGAGACACCAGGAGAGGAGAATTGGAGGTTCTGCAATGTAACCCTGGTGAGTTGTTGCAGGAGGCAATGAAGGTGGAAGATGAGCCACATGGTGACTTGGCGGGGAGATGTCACTGCCTGGTGGAGCAGGTGGCGGAGTTCACAAGGTACATGGCGGAGTTCACATTCACCCATTATGTAGATGAGGAGCAGGTATAGTTATTGGAGGTATGTGGAGAGGGTCTTCCAAGTAAGGCGTGCATGTCTCCAAGTAAGGTGAGATTTAGTGTTGAGTGGTGATGGGGGCATTGCATTTGTGCTAGTCGAGGCGAAGGAAGAAGAATAAACGCCACCACTGACTGGTTCGGTGTAGGACTGGGGTGGCTCCCCGAGGAGTTGAGATCCCCTGCCTTGACACTGAGTTAGCCAAGGAAAGCAGATGGGTGGCTGCAAGGTACACCGTGCATGGTCAGAGTTTCCCTGGATTCTGGAGGCGCAGGAGATGGTGCTCACTCTGGGCTCGACAGGAGCCAAGTATTGTGAGGTTAGGCAGAAGATGGCGCAAGAGTGTGCATGTGCCGCATGGCAAGTGAATTGGGTGAGTGTCCCCCATGAGCCCTGGAGAATTGGAGGGGTCAGTATGAGGTAAATTCAGCACGTAAAATTTTCAACTGTGGCTGAAAGGTGGTGGACCATAATGTATAGATTGGAGCGTGGAGCCCCATGAAGATCACATAGGAGGTGTGGAGAAAAGGCGAAGGCCGATTACGGTCTCTAGGGATCCCGGGTGCTAAATAGGTTAGAACAGTGACCGACAGACGGGAGCAACAGGAGGCCTTTTGGGAAAATTGGACGAGCTAAATTTAACTGATACTAACTAGAATTGATGTCAGGACAAATTTTACTCTTGAAAATTTGGAACTTATATTAATCTGGTGACTTTTAGGAACAAAAGTGTGCCTTTCTCCTTCCATTTTCTGGCTCTTCAGCATTTGGATTGCATGGAGAATTAATGGGGTCTTTCTATATTTGCTGGTGATGAGAGAAGAATGATTGTGGAGACCACATTTTAGGTTTGTGGTATTTAGGATTGTGAGAACAGCACCCCCTACTGGAAGGAGCTTCTGGGTAATGTTTGGTGAGTTGGAGTGGTGAGACATTTGAACTTTGGAGTTATGAAGCTGCTGGTCAAACAGGGCATGGTGAGATTTATAATGGGAATAGTAGGGAGAGCAGCGCCCCATGGAATTGGGTGAAGTTGGAGCTGTGGCTCGGGAGTAAAGATAGTTAAGAGGATTATGCTCCGATCCCTGGGAGCCTACATGGCTTCGGCTGCGTAATGCCAAGGAGGCATGGGAATAGAGAAATTGATGTAGACTCAGGTACCTTTGAAAAGCACCTGAGGTGATGAGTGCCAAGGAGCACAATATATAAAAAAAGGATGCCGAAGGAGAGCCCCGATAATGAGTTTGTTAAGGAGTGTGGTGAGATGCTCAAGGTAGCCCCAGGGGCTCAAGGGGACCAGCAGGAAATAGTCAGGCAACTAGGCCTGAAGAGTGGAGGCACACTTCCCAAACAACTTTATAGTACGAATTACCCAGGGAGAAGGTGATGAATGAATGGGGCCACGACCCAGGGTCTTGAAAAAGTGACGAGCTTACTGATCAGTGGATGAAGTGTCATTGGGTTGAGAGTAACAGATAATGGAACTTCGTTGTGGTAGATTTGAAATGTTATCTCCTTCGCACCATAAACCTCCGGCATAGATAAGTGTAGGGGTAATTAGCTTTGTAAGGACCATGAGAGGTCCCATATTTTATCTTTATAAAATTTCAGGTTGGACACCCTCCTTGCCAACGACCTGCACAGGTATGTCTCACCAGCCTCCAACCTTTTGTATACAAATGCCCTGCAGACAAGTCAAGCCAGCCGCATCCACCAGCCAATAATTTGTGAATGTTCCCAAAGACGGATGTCAGTCATTGTGACAAATATGATTGAGGCCTCCAATTATTAATTGAAAGGACTGTGCTGTTTGTACATTGGAATTAATTTGTTGGCCAAATGGTCAGTGGTAGTCAGAAAAAGAAGAAGAAGAAGAAGAAATAAGGACACAATACGGTCTCCATGTGCGAAGACAATATGAACTTTGATCCCAATGGACTTGGTGAACTTTTGAAGAACTTTGTTTTGTTTTGATAACGTATATGCGTAGCAATATGAATGTCACGCGGAAGCATTTGTTTTTATTGATTCCAGTTCGAACTACTAAGTGTTGTGTGTGCGATTGAGAACCCTGGCAATAGTGCAAGGACATGCTATTTATTTTGGGATTTAGACTAGGACAGTTTTGTTCCTGAAATAAGGGGATGAGCCTCAGGATGAGGCGGAAAGAAAAGGGGAAATGGGGTGGAGGAAGCTGTGTGTGTGTGTGTGTGTGTGTGTGTGTGTGTGTGTGTGTGTGTGTGTGTGTGTGTGTGTGTGTGTGTGTGTGTGTGTGAACACCAGCTAATGGTGCCTGTAGAAAGGCAAGGCCTGACTGACAACTCCAACACATCATCTCTAATCTTCCCTTTGTATTGTTTGCATATTTAATGGGTGATACTATTAGTAATAAGGTAGGTGAAAGGTCCAAGGGAGGGGGATTAGATGAATCAGGTTGTCCTTGAGTTTTATTTATATTATGCTATTTGAGATCAACCCTTTCATTTTTGCTTTTCTTGTGAATAAATGTTTCTATTTGGTTTCATTCTCGCTCCGACTGATTCACTCCATTAGTCCAGTCCTGGGTAAATTGGGTTTTATCTGGCAACCATAAACGCCATTTTGCGCTTTCTTGCTGCTGGCATGTGAAATTCTGCTAGTTTGTTGTTTCTTATCATGGAGTACGGTGGTGTTGAACACATGCGCAGAGCGAGAAACTCTGTCGTAAAGTCTCTGTTTGCCATAAAGTCTCTGTTTGCCGTAAAGTCTCTGTTTGCCATAAAGTCTCTGTTTGCCGTAAAGTCTCTGTCTGCCATAAAAGTCTCTGTCGTGGATTGCAAGGTATGACAAAATTCATAGTTTACAAAGGAAAAGGGCCCAGAATGTCTGCTGATGCCTTCATTGAGGTTCACAGAGGGTCATATCATATACAGTATGCGTACATACGATGGACAGGAAGTTCAACCAAGTCGTGTAGTACCTCCTCCTTATGCACATATATGTGATTATGTGACCCCTTTATAAGGCATCTATTTATTACATATACACAGGGTAAGGATGGAAGAAACAGCAAACGCCAACATTGAGGAAAGGACCACAAGGGAAGAGGATAGGAATGGAGGTATCTCTTTATTCTGTACATATATGTAGTGAGTAAATTGAGGAAAAGAAGAGACTGGAGGGCGAAAGGTGAGCGGAGTTTGGGAGAGAAGGGAAGGAAGATTCGGAGGACTTCGGAGTATAGAAGGGAAGGAGCAGAGAAAGGAGAGAGGGTAAAGAAAAATTCTGCCATGTTGCATACAAAATATATAGATGACTCCAAAAGTGAAGGACAAAAATGTAGCAGAATATCTGAGTAGAGACAGAATAGATGGGAAATTAAGAGAACAAGGGAAGGGACTTGGATGAGATATATCGTTGAGAGGAGTGGGGGTCAGGTTGTTCCCCATGCAAATGCCCCTCAAAAGACTTTACTGGATACTGACGTCATTGGCATCCAAATTTACAAAAATAGAGTTAAACAAGTCAGAAAAAATACATTAAAAAAAAAGAAAAAGCATGTGGGGATGGAATCCCCTGAAAAACAACCAAACAAGGCAGGAAGAAATGACAAGGTAGGAATGACACCACAATCCATTTACAGGTTGCCATCACGACATATTTTTCGGCATTTTTGTAATAGGTGGCAATAGTAACGATTATACGAAGATATCTATGTTCGAGGTAGTTGTAGATTTGCAGTGTGGGTTGGTGTAATTGTGTATTTTACTTGTCGTGGGATTGAGACGGAAAAATGTCAAAGGTTGTCGTGATGGCAATCCGTAAAAGGATTGTGGTGTTGTTCCTACCTTGCCATTCCTTCCTACCTTGTTTGGTTGTTTTTTTGGAAATTCCATCCCCACATGTTTTTTCATTTTTAAAACCTCAGTGTGGTCCAGCAAGACATGACATGGTTATAGTATGTCTACATTTGTATATACCGTAGATAGCATATATTTGGCAAACTTGCCATGCGTGATCAAGCTCTCCATCACTCAATGCCATAAAAAAAACAACTTGCCTTTAGGTAACTTAACCTTTTAAAGTTTATGATGATATGCACCATATTATTTACAGAACATTGGTGCTGCCAAAGTAGTTTCTTGGCATGGGTTATGCTGTTGCCTTCATTGAAGTCGGTGAGGGCAGGAATTGTCCATAGCTATACAACCATTTGTAATGTAGATTATCCAGGAACATTCAGGACACAAGCCTTTTGTACACAGTATAACACCGCAAGCGTTGGATAAGAGTGGCTCTTCACACATCACGTATGCAATTCACCTCTAAGTTACAATTCCACGAAGCACTTCACGCATCTACCTGGCCCTTCTTAAGGGCCCTTCTTCTTCATAGAGCGGTCTGTTCAGAACAAGCTCAATATTAGTTCTTTCAAATTGTGGAACGTCATGGCAATGCCATCAGATTGACTAAAATTTAGTCACAGATGGTTTTGCTCCAATCATTTGAACTTAGCTAAATGTGCTACTTCTTGACTCTGGATGTCCAAATGAACCTTACAACATGAGTATTGTTTCTCCTTACAACACTGTAATTGTTGTTCCTTACAACACAATTGTAACTTACAACACAACCTTACAACACAACCTTACAACGTAATTCTCCTTACAACACAATTCTAAATTCTAAATTCTCCTTACAACTCCTTACAATTCTAAATTCTAAATTCTAAATTCTCCTTACAATTCTAAATTCTCCTTACAACACAATTCTAAATTCTCCTTACAACACAACCTTACAACGTAATTGTTCCTTACAACACAATTCACCTCTAAATTACAATTCCACGAAGCACTTCACGCATCTACCTGGCCCTTCTTAAGGGGTTGCTAAAAGAAAGTGCAAAACAGCACTCAAGATATTGTTTCGTGATCCAAATGCACCTTATTTATTTGAGCAGATGCCAAACGGCTGCAGTCTACAATAATGGCATCACACCGAAAGGAACAGCACAATGGTAACATGAAAGGCAGAAAGAAAAGCAACAAAATTATTATGGCTCTTTTTTGAAATTCATGGGAAGTTTAAAGGAGAGCAGCAAGCAGATAGCACAATGGCTAGAAACTGTACTGGACCGATTCGGAACAAAGGCGTCTTAATTGCGCAATATCTAGTGGGTATGCAAGAGGCGTTCGCAAGAAGCTTTTTACATACTTTTTAAAACGCACATATGGGGGTGGAACAGAGGGGAAGGATGGCGAAAATGTTAAACTTAAAATTTCGAGTACTGGGGCATGGGGTTGTGGTTGGAGGAGGGAGGGAGGCAGAGGTGAAATCAAAAGTTTTGCCATATTTGCAGAAGTAAACAGATTAACTCCTAATACGAAAGGGAATATCCATCATCTAAGACAGTTACACGTTATGGATCTTAAAAGTCCACACCAAATGGCAGTAAAGTAGAAATTTGGAAGGCTTTGATGGTGTGATAGTGGACATGACGCTTCACTCTAACTGCAGTTAATTTACTGTATAAACCTCAACAGTAAGCGAAGGTTCAACATGATCTTTCGACTTATGGCCCAGCAAGCTTGAGCGCTCCATGAGTTGCACTCTGGTTTTAAAGAAACGGTGCTGTTGAGAAAGCAAGCATCTCATTAGATGTCACATGCAACTGCATTCGTAAAAGAAACAGATAAAAAACCACCACTGGATATAATGAAACAGGAGCGCTCTATCTTTTAGAAAATACTAAAAACTTTATCTGTTGACCAAAGTTTGCCGAATGACTTTCCATATGACTTAAGGTGGATTCCATATGACTGATTCAATGGACAGGAGTTAAGTTTGGTACTGGACTATTATATTATACTATTATATATTGATTGGTTATTTATAATCCTGTTCATTTATTTAATTATGTTTCTACGCCCCCAGTGGTGTCTGTAATAGCGGACATGGATTTGTCTTCCCATTGGGGGAAGACCCTCTCGTGAGCAGGCCATTGGTGCTATGGTTGACAGCGAGTGCCCCGGAAACATTGACGGAAAGAGAATGGCAATTCTATGTGTTGGAAAATTGGATGCTTGGTCAGGGGTCACCCAGATAGCTCAGATGGCAGGGCACTGGTATGGATCACCAGAGGACTCGTCCATTAAATGCAAAAAGTGACCTCCTGGCTTTAATGGTGAGCACCAGCCACAGATTACGTCTCACACGGCAGAAACTGCATAATCCGCAAAGAACGAACAGCATGTCTGCCACTTAGACCATCGTTCCCACTTATCCAACCAACCAAGATATGACAAAACTAATCTAGTTTTGTATTTTTAATTAATTGTCTTTAATTTGTAGAATTTGTTTTTCACTTGGAAGTTGTGGGATATGATGTGTAAATAAAGGTGGAAAAAGTCTGATTTAATGCATTTAAATTTCAGACTATAAGGCAACAAAAGGTGAAAAATTTGAAAGGGGCACTAGACTTTCTATAGGCACTGCAAGCCCTCCACAACTTTTTTAAATAACACGTTATATACTGCGTTGCTTAGTGATAATTGTCGCTTTCATCGGGACAGAGCCTTTTACATGCTCCATTACTCTCCCCTTGTCCTTTATAATTGTCCCGATCGTTGACCGACTGTAGCCTAACGCTTTTCCAATGTTTGTTGGCGTTTCACCTCTCTCCGATCGCTTTATTATTTCCACTTTCGTTTCAATCGTGATCGTTTTCCTTTTCTTCGATGCATCACCATCACTTGCATCAGATTTACGATTTGGAGCCATGATTACGAGGGTAAACACACGATAATTTTAAGTCAAAACACAACGCACACAACAGTGTTTACGCGATCCGACTTAAAATGACGACGACGGCGTGGCGTTGTTCTCCCTCGGGCTGACGAAACGCTGAAAACGTGCAGTGTTTTGAGCGTTGCGCAAAGTAGTCCGCCCGTTCGTTAGTACGAACCATTGTATGTAACTCGATTTTTTTTTTAAATAAAAGGCTTTACGGAGGTCGGTACGTAAGTACGGGCGTTCGTAAGTACGGGCGTTCGTAAGTCAGGCGTTCGTAACCCGGGGACTGCCAGTAATCGGTTTTTGCCCTATCACTCAATGGTGAAATACCACTTTAAAAAATTCTCGGATCCAGATACGGATCTTCACTTAAATCTGATCATTTTGTTCTGGTCACATTCCCAACCTCTCCACCAAATTTCGTCCGAATTTGTCCACAACTTTATGAGCTATCCTGTTCACAGACAGAAATATAATTAATAGGTGATAAGATATGGTAATAAGGTGGGTGAAAGTCGAGGGAAGGGAATTATATAAAGTATGTTGGTGTTGAGGTTTAATTATTTTGTTATTTGAGATTAACCCTATACTTTATGCTTTTGCTGTAAGAAAAAGTTTATATTTAGTTATATTGTCACTCCGACTGTCTCACTCCCGTTCGTCCACATGTGTCTCAATTGGGATTAATTTAGCAAACATAAGCATACCAGTTTGTACTTTGGTGCACCTGGCATGTGAAATCCCATATGAGCCTGTTCATGTCTCATCACATCCAGGTGCGGTCTTGCCTACGGGGCAGCTTGGGCAATTGCCCAGGGGCCCCGTGCTTGGGGGGAAGAGGCAACTGCATGTGGGGTGATCTACCATATGGCATACTGAACAATCCATAAAGTACAGTACATCACTCAGTGTATAGAATGAAAATAAGTTAGCGTTTTCATCTGCTGCATTTCAATTTTATCTGATAGAAAAAAATTCCAACAACAACTAGTTCCAGATGTCGACCTTCCCTTCCCAAATGAGCTATTCCACTCGCGTTCATAGGTTGTATTTTTTAATGACGCCCACACATAGACACATGATCAGTCTAGCTAGCGCTATTCATCGGTCGGAAGTTTTTTCTCAAAAAACGACGCACACGTCAAAAATCAAGCTGCATCATTTTATGGCCTACTGAGGAAAAGTTAGGCAGAAGCAATGAAAGAAAATTATCCAAGTGGGGCAGAAACATCGAAAATATAGAAGCAGAGAAGAAATTATATGAAAGTTTACAAAAAGTTACTAATTTCTTCAAAAGTAAAACCGAGAATGAAGCAGCAGTGCCGGCAGCAGTAGAGCAGTCAGCTGAAACCACCAGCAGCAGTAATGTAAAAATATTTCTACCTTAATAACCTCATTTTTTTCCTACTTATAGCGAGAGCATGTTGTTTTTCGAGCCCAATACAACGCAGTCACACTGAGATGTCAAATTGATCTGGAGTCCTTACATTCAATGACAATATTAATTATATTTTTTTTAATAGAAATTGCTGTAAGTTTTCTGTATTGTTTTGGTGAATATTGGAGAATAGAGTAATGTCAAATAGTAAACTGCAGTGCATTATTGAAGGGACATGCATTGTGAAGATTGGGTGCTTTATTCTTGTTCAGAATGGGTTGGGTGGGAATAAAGGGTGTGTAGAAGGCCCAATCCTTGACTTTTGCACAGGGCCCCATAATCACTAAGACCGCCCTGTTCACATCATCATAATCATTAGGGTGATTAAATGGCTGAATCTCCTCTTAATACGTGACTTTCAAAATGATGTAATGCACCCCAAAATTCTCGGTCTGCATGCCCTGGCAACAACCTCATCACGACAGTGAACAACATATATTGTGCATGCCAGATAAGGATTGTTACCTAAAATGACTCACAAAGCATCTAAAAGATGCCGAAAATACTTGGAAAAGTACCTGAGAGAAAGGGGCGTGCCTCTGCGGAACGAAATATTTAGATAACTTTCTGATCAACTCGCCCAAAAAGTTGATATTTTGTAGAAACTGCTAACAAAACTACTTCAAAAACTACCGACAATATGGAGCTGTGTGTATGGCCTGTGGACGGGCTGTCGATGGCTCGTTCTACCCGACCTCTACAATTATGCCTGCCAGTGAATGGTAGTAGTAGTGGGAGCTGTACAAGCTGTGAGTGCTATCATAAATATACACATTATCACAAATGTATATATTTTTTGTTTGGTTCTAGGGCCACAAGAGAAATGATACTAGATTTTTGCATCTATTGGTAAAAGTAAAAGGAGAAGCATCCATCCATATTTGTGTGTATGTGTGTTATATCCACTGCCACCGCTCACCTGTACTACCAGGAAATGGTACGAACTCGGCACCTATTATTTACAGATATTTCTAGTACTTCAAATATTTCCGTGAATCCGATTTGCATTCAGGAATAGAACAATTATGGTTAACCATCTGAATATTGTCATTGTTTTGGCTAAATGCTGAAAATTATGTTAAAAAGACTTTCAATTACAGATTTTGCACGAGCAATGGCAGGTTAAAAGTGCCCGTTGAGCAGAACCGAATCACTGAAAAGGCACTCATCACATGCACAAAAGGCCTCGTTAGCATTCATACGTCATTTCGAAAGTCACGTAACAATTACTGCTAAGTTATCTTTGCAATCTGTGATTGCCACTAATTTGGTTTTTTCTGACATTCTAAATTCCCACACCTCCATGATGGTGACTATATATATATATATATATATATATATATATATATATATATATATATATATATATATATATATATATATATATATATATATATATATATATATATATATATATATATATATATATATGTACATATATATATATAATTATACACATATATATATATATATATATATATATATATATATATATATATATATATATATACATAAATATATTTCTGTTTGTTCCTTGTACATTTCCAAATCCCTGGGCCAATTTCCCCAAAATGTACTCTACTGCATTTTTTCACACTTTGTGTTGAATTGACTCAAAGTGCAAATGAACTGTAATTAACAACAATAAAAAATTCAATTATTAATAAGATTGATGTAAAAAGATGACATAATGGTGCTTTGGGAATTGAGTGTCACATGTCAGGCGCCCCCCTTGGTGGAGAGGTTCTACCTTGCTCTTCCACGAGCTTCACTGCAGTAAGGAATAATATTGTCGCGTAACCGTGATTAACACCACAGTTACGGATGACCGATTTGCGAGACTTTAACTCCCGAGGCGAACACTCAATGGCGGACTCAAGTTCAACACCAACGCGCGGAATGGCGGGGCGCAGCGAAGGCTCCGCAACCTTATCTATTAAAATCAAACACCCAGGAAAACTGCGTTCAGATATTATGTACAAAAAGTAATATAAGGGTTTATTAGGAAAAGTAAAGCCAGTGAAAAAGCCCGCCGGTAAATCTAATAATTCTAATAAACCTAAATCGGGACGTCCCCACACGACTGACAGCAAACACAAACGAGGGAGATTAATCACGAAAATAACACGTCCCGTCGTTCAAAATATACGCGGAGATCGGGCTTATCTGTCTTTGTCGTCTTGTATTGTTGGTGTCCAGCACCGCTCCTTCCGGCCCGATCGCACACCACGAGGCCCCTCGCTCCAAGCACCACGCGTCCGACGCAGGCCAGCGGCTCCACTTGACCAGGGACAGGAAGGACTCCTTTCAACTCCACTCGACTCGACGACGCGGGAGTGCTGGCAGCCAAGTGCCAACGAACTGCTCAGTGCCAACTGGGTGTGCTCTCGTGTGTCTCCTGCGACTCCCTACAACCCGAACTGCACTCGAACTGCGACTGGAATGGCGTGTCCTCTCCAACTCTCCACCACCGCTCAACTCTCTGGTGCCTGCCTGCGTCTGCAGTGCCTGCCACGAACTCAACTCAACTACTGAAATGGCGTCCGACCGTCGCCTATATTGGTGGCCGATGACGTCACATTGCGCCCTCCTCAGCCAATCAAAGCCTCCCGCGACTCCTGACATCTCCCCCGTTACGCGACCCTGCGGTCCTGGCATAACACGTGCCGGCCAGGTTTGTAGGCCTTTGGAGGTGTACACGGTGGCGGCCAATCGTGGTGGTGTTTTTGACCTGGTTTCCTGTCAATTTAATACGAAGTCCTTGTCAGGGAAAGGGGATTATTTAATGTTGCGCTAAGGACCTAACTAATGTTTATGTGGTTTGCAGTGCCATAATGGACAAAGGTTTGACTACTAGGTGAGACTCACAGGGGCGTTACCTTTAATCCCTCACTATTTAACACTCGAATCTCCAGGTAGATCCACACTCATACATCTTACCCCGACAACCGCCTGAACATCAATAACTTATTACATGTAGAGTCCCTGTCACGACAGCCGAATACCTACCTATTCAGATCTACCTAGCTCTAGATGTTGCATTACCAAATTCATAACACAGCCCCCCCCCTGGAACCGTAGCTCCTGCAAGGTTCACCGCAGGGCTACCATTCCAGCCTTAACACTTACTGTCACACACTTAATTAACCTACGAAATAAATCAGGAAGGGCTGTGGGAAGTGAGTCGGACTACCTACCTACACTTCCTTAACATGCTGAACCCCTTAACCATCATGCAAGTATGTACATCTTCTTCGTTGTTCCTGTGGAGGGAGGAAACAACAACACACAACACTAACTTAACCACAAAACTTAACCATCTTTCCAAAACTCAAAACTCTAACCTTTGTACATACCCCGGTCTACAGACCGCGTCCCCCGGTGGATGCCACAAGACACAACCTTACCTGCGGGGCCATCCCCAATGCATCCCCCCTAAATTTCCACGGGCCCTGTCCAGATGTTACAGGTGAGTGACACGGCTCGGTGGATTTCGCCCACATTCATGCAACACAGACCCCTTAGCCACTCATTCTCATTCCATAGGTCATCAAGGCATTTCAAAAATCAACAAAGCACTTATTCCCAATACACCCCCTGCAGGACCATGGCATTGATGTCATTCACGTGTGTGTGCATTCCTCAACTAGGCAGCGGGGAGGTACCGCACAAAAGATGGTGGGGGCGCATCAGGCTGTGGTGCCCGCAGTCCCAAAAACAAGTCAACCGACTTACAAATTCATTGCCCCCCCCCCTTTACCTCTTGGCCCCATGACAGCCCAACAGCCCCTTTCCGCCGTTACCTCGCCGGTGAGGGTCTCCACACACCCCAGGCTCCTTTGCCTCCTGCTTTCGCGCAGCAACACGGGTCACCGGGGGACTTCCTCACCCCGCGGCGCCCAACCAGACCCTCCACCGACGAGCTCCAATTTCCAGTTACCACCGGCTGCCAGGGGTAATTGCCGCAGAGGGGGGCCCGCAGGCATCGCTCCTCAGAGCTTGCTCTGTACCTGCGGACACACACACCTTCCCCACCCACAAGACCCCAAAACACACTTCCTCCCCCACTGCCATTCAATTCTCCACACAACTCAGCACAATTCAGTACAATTCCATAGATGGTGTAAAAGGTGTTACAAGGCTTGCCATGGCCTGCTACATGTGAAATTCCCCCAGTTCACATTTAAACCATCACATCTTCCCAAAAGCACATTTCCAAAAGCACAATTATCACCCCTCATTATCTCCAATAATCATCACACACTCTCCAGGTTCCACTCTCACGACCACATCAAAACACGTAACCACAATACAAAAACATACGCCACCCACAAGACACTGTGGCTCCCATTCCATCCCCTCACCGGCCATGTCATCGCTCTCACCCGCCTCCCAACTCCAAATTACATGTCCCCAATTTCCCAAAGCAAATCCTGAAGCCTGGGACAGTACTCCTCAAAACACTCACCTCAAGTGCAGGTAGTTGCAGGTTGGTCAGGTTCAAGAGTGCCATCCACCACACCTAATTTCCCCCTCACCCTTCCAATCCACTCCGGAGCCTCCCGACCCATGTAGGAGCTCAATCTATCCCCGTGAACTATCTGTGGAAGGGCATGCGGGCCCATCTGAATTTTGAACACCACATCAGTCACCTGCCGAAGCACCACCCCAGGGCCCTTCCAAGGTGAAGTGAGTTTTGGGCACACCCCCTTCCTTCTCCGGGGCCAGTAGAGCCAAACAAGGTCTCCAGGAAGGAAACGAGGTGTGTGAGCCCGAGCGTCATACCGCGTTTTCATCTGCGAAGAAGCCAAGCCAATTTGCTTCCTCGCAAACTCATGAGCCTTTTCCATGCTCGCTTTCAAATTGGTTGCATAGCTCTCCACAGTTGGCTCACCCGGTTCCCCTGGTGACGGTCCCATCAACAAATCTGTGGGGACTCGCATCTCCCTACCGAACATCAACAAGGCGGGGGTGCACCGAGTGGTCGCATGCTGGGCGGTCCGGTATGCCATCAATATAAAGGGAAGGTGCTCGTCCCAATCCTGTTGGTTTTCAGATGTAAAGAGGGCCAATTGTGTCAACAGTGTCCGGTTGAACCTCTCTACCATCCCATCCGATTGAGGCCTCAGGGGAGTCGTCCGGGTCTTATGAATTTGGAGGAGCTCGCACACCGACCGCAGGAGGGCAGATTCAAAGTTCCGGCCCTGGTCAGTGTGTAGCTCCCTTGGGACGCCAAATCGGGAGAAGAATCCCTCAACTAGAACTTGAGCTACCAGCCGGGCTTCCTGGTTGGGCAATGGGTAGGCCTCTGGCCACTTGGTGAAGTAATCCATTGCCACCATAATGTACCGATTCCCTCGGCGGGTGGCTGGCAGGGGCCCCACCACATCTACTGCCACCCGCTCGAGCGGTGCCCCGACATTGTACACCTGGAGCGGGGCCTTGCGCGCCCGTGGGGGTCCCTTCTTACCGCGGCAGAGGTCGCAGGATCTCACCCAATTTTGAATGTCTCTGCCCGAATTCACCCAGTAGAACCTCTGTCGTAATTTGGACAAAGTCTTGGCCACGCCCAAATGTCCCATTGTCCTAGTCCCATGCACGTGCCCCATAACCACTTCCTTCAATTTGTTAGGTACAATTATCAACCAGGAAGCTACATCACCCATTGGTGTCACCCACTTTCTGAACAAATAGCCCTCTTTCAACCCCAACATCTGCCACTGTGCCCAGTAGGCCTTTACCTGGGCTCCGTGTGGAGCAATCTCCTCCCAAGAGGGTCTTTTGTCCTCCTCTAGCCAATGAAAAAGGGGCCCCAAAACGGGATCCTCCCTTTGACTCTCTTGCCAATTCACATCGCCCAATTCCTGTGGGGGTTGTGGCAAAGTTCGCCTGGTCACTCTCGCTGCATATAGGCATGCATCAATTTGGCCCTGCCCAATTGGATCCTTGGCTTCTTGTCTATCACAAAATTTACACTGTGCCTCCCAACAGGGGCGCCGAGAGAGAGCGTCTGCATTGGCATGTGCTTTGCCAGGCCGATGTTGCACAGTGAAATTATACTGCTGCAGCCTCTCAAGCCACCTTGCAATTTGTCCCTCCGGCTCTTTGAACCGAAGGAGCCATTGCAAGGAGGCATGATCCACTCGGATCACAAACTCCCTCCCATAAAGGTAAGGGTGAAAGTGTCCAACTGCAGACAGCAAGGCCAATAGTTCTTTGCGGGTAACGCAATAATTTCGTTCGGGCCTCGAAAGTGCCCGACTGTAATACGCAATAGCCCTCTCGACTCCCTGTTGCATTTGTGACAACACAGCTCCCAATCCCTCCTGGCTCGCATCTGTGTCCAGGATGTAATTGCCATCATCCGTTGGGTATGCCAAAACTGGGGCCTCCACCAGACGTTGTTTTAAGTGACTGAATGCCTCGATGCAGCTCTCTGACCATACAAATTTGGCTCCTTTCTCTGTCAATTTGTGCAAAGGTCTTGCAATTTCCGCGAAATTTGCCACAAATCTCCTGTAGTACGAGCAGAGGCCCAAAAATCCTCGGACCTCCCTTACATTTTTAGGGGCGGGCCACTCTTGTACAGATTTTACCTTTCCTGGGTCAGTGGCCACGCCGCTCTCACTGATCACGTGACCCAGGTAAGTCACTTCCCTCCTGAAAATTTCACACTTACTCGGATTTAATTTCAACCCGGCACCCCTTAATCTCCCAAATACGTCTGACAAATTTTCGACAGCCTGTTCAAATGTGGGAGCGTGGACCAATACATCATCCAAATAGACGAGGCAAGTCTGCCACGGTAAGCCAATTAAAACACGTTCCATCAGACGCTCAAACGTGGCAGGGGCATTGCACAATCCAAAGGGCATGACGACAAACTGCCAGAGACCCTTTCCTGTGGTGAACGCCGTTTTCTCCCTCGCCTCTTTATCCATTTCCACCTGCCAATAACCGCTCTTTAAATCCAACGTGGAGAACCACGTTGAGCCTGAAACGGCATCGAGGGTGTCATCGATCCTTGGCAGGGGATACGAGTCCTTGAGTGTCACATGATTGAGCTGGCGGTAGTCCACACAGAACCGAGTGGTCCCGTCCTTCTTCTTCACCAGCACAATGGGTGACACCCAAGGACTCACCGAGGGCTCGATAAATCCGGCTCTTTCCATTTTGCTCACCTGTTCCTCTGCCTCCTCCTTCTTAGCGAAAGGGAGCCGCCTCGGCGGTTGGCGAACAGGCCGAGCCTCGCCAGTGCTAATTTTGTGCCTGACGAGACTCGTGCGTCCAACATCCTCGGGGGAGAGAGAAAAAACACCCAAGTTCTTACCAACCAAATTGTGCAACGTCTCTACCTGCTCCGATGTTAGGCCCTCTTCAGAGCGTGTCATCATGTCCCGCACTCCCTCTGACCAATCACATTTCCCCAAATTTTGCCCTCCTTCCGGCTGTACTGGCAAGCATGTGGATCCACCTCCTCCGGTGACCTCTACTACACTACTGCATTTGGCTACGATGGCTCCGCCCCTTATAGTGCGGGGGCTGTCGGACAAGTTGAGCAGCCTGACTGCCAGCATAGGCCCACGGGTGTCTATGAGGGTGCGACCCACCATTAATTCCTCCGTCCCCTGCGAGGACCACGACTCCACTAGCCCCAGCTGGCCAATGGGTTGAGCACCTGCTGCTAACTCTGCCATCACGACTCTCTCGGACCTGGGAGGCACGGTCACAGTGCGCGGCACCTCCAGCCACGTCCCCTGCACCTCCTCGTCATCCCCCAGTCCCATTAACTGCAGCCTCTCGGTGCCCAACCACATATGACCACGCCCAAGGTCTAATTGGCAGTCATGTTCCACCAGGAAACTCAGTCCCAACAGACACTGATCGCACACCCCCGCCACCCACACAACCACGCTGACCTCCAGGCCACCCAACTCCATCCTCACCACTCCGCGTCCCAATATTGGTGCCGTTGCCCCCGTAGCCAGTTGAAGGCTGTGTCCTTCTACCCTATCAATTTTGTCCCAGCCTCCAACACTCTGGTCTAGCACACCCAGATTGATAATGGTGTCACTGGCTCCAGTGTCCACCACAGCCTCACAAAATTCTCCCTCAATTTTGCATCTAACCCTTAGATTACCCGTGCCAATTTGTCCGCAATTCACTACTTCCACCAAAGGAGGGCGCTTCTCCACACACTTGCCAGCCGAGCATGGCCCCGTATGCTCGGCTCGTTCTAGTTTCCCGCACACTCTACCTCTATTGGCCCAGGCGGAGGTGGTGGTCCTCTGTCTGGCATCTGTGGACCTACTGGGGGCCCCCTCCTTTCTGGACTGCGAAGCCTGTCAGGAGGTGGGGGCCCATATGGTTGCCGACAATTCCTCTGACTGTGCCCTCTTCTCCCACATCTAAAACAAGTCCCCAAGAACGGACCCCTCTGGTAGCCAGGTGGAGCCCCCCTTTCTCCCGGCCCAGCCCGATAAAAATCAGGCCGTCCTGATGGCCAACCTGGACCACCCTGTCGTGACTCGCTCCCTGCAATTTGTCCCCCCATCAAATTTGTCAGCTGGCGGCTGATTCCCCTTAACATTCGCCCGATGTCATCCTCTGGCTTTTCCCGATCCCGCACCTCGGTCTGCCGTACCGTCACAGGTGCCCTCTCCGATGCGCGGTTCGACCTTCTCAAAAAGGTCAGTCTCGCCGCGCATTCCGCTGCCCGGTGCACCGTGGGTGGGTCCTGTAACTCCACCAACGTCCGGACCTCAGGATCAGGGAGAGCCGCCATAAATTTTTCTATCGCCAGCTTGTCCCACGCCTGTGCTGGTAGGTCCCTGTATGCTATCCTCACAGACTGGTATATATCCTGGGCCAGCTCCTGCAACGTCTCATTAGGCTTTTGCCTGCGATGCAGCAGCTGTGCCCTGACCAGGTCGCACCTTGCGCCTGTCCCGTACCTGTTATTTAAGGCCTCACAAATGGCCTTGCTGGTCAATATTCCCTCTGGGACTACGTTCAACACGTCGGCGGCTGACCCACGCAGTGTCGCCACCAGATTCCCCATGCGCTCCCGCTCTCCCCAACCATTGAGCTGAGACACGCACTCAAATTGTGTCAGGAAAGCCTCGAGGCTCCCTGATCCGTCAAAATGTACGAGGGGGATTGTTTTTCCAGAGACTCTATTCCCCGATTCCTCTCTGTCCAAATCCAGTCCGGGGCCAAAACACCCCCCCAACTGGGTATTCCGTTTCGGAGCCTCTGGTGTCCAAATGTGGCTCGTGGTGAGGGTCTCCTGGGTCACCTTAATCTGGTCCTGAAAATGTTTAACCGACCTACTCACCTCTTCCTTCAGGCTCTCTTGAACCCGACCAACCTCCTTCTTGATGGTATTGTCCCAGATCTCCAGTCGCTCCTGCATAAAATCACTCACCCTTTCATTATCCATTAGTGGCCCCCACAGGCCTTTCTCAATTAACCCTTGCTCCTGCTCTTTTATGCGGGTTTCCAACCCCCTCACCTCCTCGGCCAATTTGCCCCCTTGTCGGTTGAGCAATCCCCATTCCTCACTCTGCTGTAGCATTCTGGCATCCACCCGGCCCCGATAGCCTTCCAGGTCCCCATTTGCTTTATCAATTCGAGCATTTGTGGCACCAATCTGACCCTCCAACTTTTCCCCCATTTGGACAGCCTGCGTCACGCCCTCCTCTATTTTTGACATTAATTCTTCCCGTTTCAATTCAATTTCCACCCCTATGGCTTTTTCCATCTCCCCCATTTGAGTTTCTACTTTACCCTCAAATTTCCCCAGTCTGTCCGTAATTTGGTTTTGCACTCTCCCTTCTATGCCATCAATTCGTTCCCCCAGCTGCTGTGCCATTTCCCCAATTTTTTCTTCCAATTGTTCATTCCTTTCCTTTATTTCATTCCTCCATTCCTTCCCCTGGGACTCCATTTTATTTTCCATCCCTTCAATTTTATTTTCCAACCCACTTTTCATTTCTCCCATATCCTTACTCATTCCCTTCATTCCTTCCCTCCATTCCTTCCCCTGCGACTTCATTTGTTCATTCAATTCCCAACTGGCTCGCTCACCGTTCTTTTCCATCCCTTCAATTTTTCGAAGCAATTGACCCAACATCTGGTCGGTTGTCGGGGCCGTTCCTATTGCTCCCGACTCCCCGGTGGGGGAGGGGGATAAGTTGGTGCTCGGGACGAGGGAGGTTCCAAGGCTCACCTCTGCATCTACTTCCCCTATTTCCGGCTCACTCCCAACGCTGACGGAGGCCTCGCTACGCACCTCCATTTCGTCGACCTCCGACATCCGCTTTTCGGAAGGTCGTTCCCCGCGCGCGTACTTATTTCAATTCCAAAAACACAATTTAAATTTGACGAAGACGCGATATCGCGCTCCGTATGCCCAATTGATTATTAAATTTCTCCGCCTCGCCTATCCAAATTTTGCGTTCGAACGTCGGACGCAATGTACGCCCGACCGTGTCGATGTCTCGCCGCGGACAAAAAATTTGTCCGACGGATTCGAATCCTACACTCCTGACACCACTTGTCGCGTAACCGTGATTAACACCACAGTTACGGATGACCGATTTGCGAGACTTTAACTCCCGAGGCGAACACTCAATGGCGGACTCAAGTTCAACACCAACGCGCGGAATGGCGGGGCGCAGCGAAGGCTCCGCAACCTTATCTATTAAAATCAAACACCCAGGAAAACTGCGTTCAGATATTATGTACAAAAAGTAATATAAGGGTTTATTAGGAAAAGTAAAGCCAGTGAAAAAGCCCGCCGGTAAATCTAATAATTCTAATAAACCTAAATCGGGACGTCCCCACACGACTGACAGCAAACACAAACGAGGGAGATTAATCACGAAAATAACACGTCCCGTCGTTCAAAATATACGCGGAGATCGGGCTTATCTGTCTTTGTCGTCTTGTATTGTTGGTGTCCAGCACCGCTCCTTCCGGCCCGATCGCACACCACGAGGCCCCTCGCTCCAAGCACCACGCGTCCGACGCAGGCCAGCGGCTCCACTTGACCAGGGACAGGAAGGACTCCTTTCAACTCCACTCGACTCGACGACGCGGGAGTGCTGGCAGCCAAGTGCCAACGAACTGCTCAGTGCCAACTGGGTGTGCTCTCGTGTGTCTCCTGCGACTCCCTACAACCCGAACTGCACTCGAACTGCGACTGGAATGGCGTGTCCTCTCCAACTCTCCACCACCGCTCAACTCTCTGGTGCCTGCCTGCGTCTGCAGTGCCTGCCACGAACTCAACTCAACTACTGAAATGGCGTCCGACCGTCGCCTATATTGGTGGCCGATGACGTCACATTGCGCCCTCCTCAGCCAATCAAAGCCTCCCGCGACTCCTGACATCTCCCCCGTTACGCGACCCTGCGGTCCTGGCATAACACGTGCCGGCCAGGTTTGTAGGCCTTTGGAGGTGTACACGGTGGCGGCCAATCGTGGTGGTGTTTTTGACCTGGTTTCCTGTCAATTTAATACGAAGTCCTTGTCAGGGAAAGGGGATTATTTAATGTTGCGCTAAGGACCTAACTAATGTTTATGTGGTTTGCAGTGCCATAATGGACAAAGGTTTGACTACTAGGTGAGACTCACAGGGGCGTTACCTTTAATCCCTCACTATTTAACACTCGAATCTCCAGGTAGATCCACACTCATACATCTTACCCCGACAACCGCCTGAACATCAATAACTTATTACATGTAGAGTCCCTGTCACGACAGCCGAATACCTACCTATTCAGATCTACCTAGCTCTAGATGTTGCATTACCAAATTCATAACAATATTTAAAATAAATGATGAAGCCCCAAATCAAAAACGCCCATATCCAAATCAAGGCTCAAAGAATATAAATCCAAATCAAGCAGGCCCAAATTGTAAAGGCCCAAATCATATTGAAATTGAAATATATTATTATTTGTCAACAAAAAAATTTGAAAATTGCATCGTCAAACAAAGCTCATAATCTTTGGATACAATATTGTACAATTAATTTCAAAATGCAATTAAAATAAATGATGGCAAAAACAATAATGATAGCACAATACAACAAAAGCCCACTATTAAGGCCCAAATCATAAAGGGTCAAATTGCAAAGGCAAAAATTGTAAAGACCCAAAGCTTTAAGACCGAAATCATAAAGGTCAATATTAAATCAAGGCTGAGGTCACAAAGGTTCATATCAAAATCAAGGCCCAAAACATTAAGACTGAAAACATAAAGACTCAATGATGTTTGTTTCAATCTCAGTTCTACTTTGCTCTTCCATGAGCCTTGCTCCTGT
Organism: Myxine glutinosa; assembly: GCF_964187855.1. Lineage (NCBI taxonomy): Eukaryota > Metazoa > Chordata > Myxini > Myxiniformes > Myxinidae > Myxine > Myxine glutinosa. Next base: position 102,993,248 of record NC_136262.1, on the reverse strand, counting down.
AAAGAAGAAAAAAGCTGTAAACAAAAGGAAGAATGCATGTATATCTAATATATAAAGAAGTTTTTGTATTTGCTTGTTCGTTTATGCATTCGGACCCTACAGGGGTCAGTGCAACCAAACTTGGCATGTCCTCCTCTTTTATCCAGAGGAAGGTCGAGCGCTATCTATACTATAAGAGAGTCGTTTGTCTAAGAGAGCCGTTTGTGTGTGTGTGTGTGTGTGTGTGTGTGTGTGTGTGTGTATGTATGTCTGTGTCACCATCTTTCTCAGAGATAGCTGAATGGATCTTCATCAAACTTCCAGAGGTTCATCAGTCAGTGCCGGGGAGTGTTTTAGACCAAAAAAACAAACAAACAATGAATTTTGAAAAATACAGTTAAATTTTTTGGGGGGATTAAAAAAAAATTGCTCGATAGTGCCTGAGCCTTTGTAGCTACAGTCACATGAAAAAGTAAGTACACCCCATGTAAAGTTTTCACTTTTTCAACATATTTCAACATACAGCTATTTGATCTTCATTTCAACAATATTGATAGATAAAGGTGATATAATTTAACAAATATCATGAAACATTTACATTTTGTAGTCCATTGTATAATATAAATAAACATAAATGCAAATTTAGCATTTGGAAAAAGTAAGTACACCCCTACATTTATCACTACTTCAAATACATAAAATTAGAATCAGGTGCACCAGCTCAGGTGCAAATGATTAGAACATCGTTAGAGATGATCTTGGAGGAACCTGTCTTATTTAAACCTCAGACATTTAGTTTGGTTTGCTCTTTGTTGTAGAAGTGTGCGGCGTCACCATGCCTAGATCAAAAGAGCTCTCTGAGGCCTTCAGAAAGAAGGTTATAGATGCCTACGAGTCTGGGAAGGGATTTAAAAAGATCTCCAAACAATTTGAAATCAATCATTCGACTGTCCGGAATATCATCTACAAGTGGAGAAGATTCCAAACAACTGCCAACTTGTTCAGGCCAGGCCGCCCCAGCAAGTTCAGCCCGAGAGCAGACAGCAAGATGCCGAAAGAAGTCTCCAAGAACCCCAGAATGTCATCACGGGACCTACAGGTAGCTCTTGCCACTGTTGATGTCAAAGTGCATGAGTCTACCATTAGAAAGAGGCTGCACAAATTTGATCTACATGGGCGGTGTGCCAGGAGGAAACCTTTGCTGTCCAGAAAGAACATCAGGGCAAGACTAAAGTTTGCCAATAAACACCTTGGCAAAGACCAGCACTTCTGGAACAATGTGCTCTGGAGAGATGAGTCAAAGGTAGAGCTATTTGGCCACAGTACCAGAAGACATGTTTGGCGAAAACCAAAGACAGCATTTGACCACAAGAACCTGATACCAACTGTAAAGCATGGTGGTGGAAATATTATGGTTTGGGGCAGCTTTGCTGCATCAGGGCCTGGGCAGCTCACCATCATCGAATCCACTATGAATTCTTCATTGTACCAGAGGGTGCTTGAGGATAATGTGAGGCCATCTGTCGGAAAGTTGAAGCTCACCCGAAGGTGGACCTTGCAACATGACAATGACCCTAAACATACCAGTAAATCCACCAAGGAATGGCTGAAAAGAAAGAAATGGAGGGTTCTGGAATGGCCAAGTCAAAGCCCGGATCTAAATCCCATCGAGATGTTGTGGGGGGATTTGAAACGAGCTGTGCATGCAAGAAACCCCTCAAACATCGCACAGCTGAAAGAATTCTGCATGGAGGAGTGGGCAAAAATCTCTTCCAGTCGATGTCAGAGACTGGTGGAGAGTTATAAGAAACGCCTACTTGAGGTTGTTTCTGCCAAAGTGGGCAATACCACCTATTAGAGCCAAGGGTGTACTTACTTTTTCCACATGCGAAATTTGCATTTATGTTTATTTAAATTATACAATGGACTACAAAATGTAAATGTTTCATGATATTTGTTATATTATATCACCTTTATCTATCAATATTCTTGAAATGAAGATCAAATAGATGTATGTTGAAATATGTTGAAAAAGTCAAAACTTTACATGGGGTGTACTTACTTTTTCACGTGACTGTATGTGAAATTAAATTATCCCCGATTATTGTGTGTGTGTGTGTGTGTGTGTGTGTGTGTGTGTGTGTGTGTGTGTGTGTGTGTGTGTTATTATAATAGTATATATACATTTTCCTTAGTAGATGCAGGGAAGTGTTTTTGGCACACACAAAAAAATAGAAAAAATAAATCAAATTGATGCCGGGCAACGTCAGGTAACACTCCTGCCGGGCTATTGATGCCGGGCAACACTCCTGCTAGTGTATGGAGCCCAGATAAAAACAGATAATTGGCCTTCAGGTCTGGATCGGGTCTTGTTGCCTGAGATTTTCCTGGGAGCGATTGAGTAATACGTATTGTGAAGATTGTTTGTTGTTGTTGTATGTAGAGATTTTTAAAAAAAACTTTTTTTTTTTGTCTGCAGAATCAAGGCTCGAGTAAGAGCTAACACATTAAACAGGAAAACATGCACGGACGCATAAAACATACAATTAAGGGAGTGGGAAACAAGAGAGGGAGGGAGAGGAAAGCATCCAAGCACAACAACATTAGAGAACAGGGACGTCGGTAGATCTGTGGAAGGAAGAGGGCTGGGGGAAAGGGGGGAGGGAAATCACAGCACTGCAAGACATTTTTAATTATTACAATGTTTCACGTGCACCTGTTATTAAAAAGATTGCTTTACATAGGTTTGTTATAACACCTGCGTGCTCAAGAACTCGAGTGAGTATGTCGCTTACACACTGCCGCTATTGAGTAATGTGTGTTGTGAAGATCGTATGTTGAGGTTGTAGTGATTTGTTATCAACAACACAAATTTAATTACGACAGTGTTTCATGTGCACCTGTTATTAAAAATATTGTTTTACACAGGTTTATTATAACACTTCCGTGCTCCGACCTCGAGTGTGTACATTCTTATACCCTGCCTGAGATTTTCCCGGGAACAATTGCATGTTGTCATATGCTGTTTTTTAAATTGAAGTTTGCCCTAAGCAAGGCTGAAAGCCACTGATTTGTAAAGGGCTAAAAATAAAAAGAAG